>NC_136015.1:23448696-23523696 GCF_048128805.1 Centroberyx gerrardi | reverse complement strand
AATGTGATTTAGCCGTTTGTGTGATTTAACATGGGAGCGTTTCTGCCCTTGGTGCCGGTTCCATGACGGCTTATTTTGGGAGATGTTTGAAGGAAGGATATTTTGAGGCAGTGAACTTGTTAAAAGGTATTTGTTGGTTGTCACGGGCCGCTGTAACGACTTTCTTCCTCGTGCCTCCATGCTGCTTTTCCACTGTGTCAGACTGGCTGCCTTATAAGGACAGCAGTGTTCAATTCTGATGAGTAAGGACTGCAGGATTTATTGATTTTAATCAATATTCTTCAGAAGTAGTCTGAGGCTTTATCACAGCTGGTTTTCTTGATCACTAATATTTTAAACTAACTTGGCATGTTATGATATAGGTGAAAGTTCTGTTGTAGAATACACTGTTGGGTTTAATTCATTTAGAAATTGATTGGTTGTGGTATCTAATTATTTGATGATGTCACAGTCGTGTGTGTGTGTGTGTGTGTGTGTGTCCTGCTCTCAGAGAAGTGAAGTAAAAGACAACTAACGGTGTCTGCTGACTCTTTGTTTTATTTGTGTTTAGTGAAGGTAATAAACACAACGCTGTAGATCGATGTATGACTAATTACTTCCATTTTGACAAAATGCATGCATTCTACTTTTAGGCACAACGCACTTTGTTTTTTCTGGAGATTTTTGCATTGTGTGAAAAAGTGATATAGTGATACAGTACTTGATATATACGGAAGAGGATTAGGGCCACGTGAAAAATGTATTTGAGTTCTGAGTTTAAAGTCAAAGTTTATTCTCAGAATCTCAGAATTTTGACTTAATAAACTGACTTTTTTCACATGTGGCCCTAATCCTCTTCCGTAGATATACTATTGGTTTCTCATGATAAAACATTTAAGTAATAGGAGCAACAACTGATAATGGGAATATTATCCTCAAAATTTTTACTCCATTTCCCTGATTTTCATCATCAAACGAACATTTGGTGGCACATCCCAGTGAGAATGAGCAGCAGGGTCGCTTAGTGGTTCTAGCACACTGTCATGTGACAGAAAGGTCGCAGGTTTGATACCCGCATCAGCTGTGTGTCTTGTCTGTGTGCCTTTGAGCAAGACGCTGCACCTCTACCTGCTCTCTCACTCTGGATAAGAGCATCGGCTAAACGTCTAAAATGTACAAAAAAACGAAACACTGACAGATGAGGATGTGCATCGATGAGCGTGAGGTGAATTAAAGTGTGAGGTTGCATTGCATTGTTTTATGTCTTATTATCTGCGTGTCCTGGTTCCACTGCAGAATTTCCCTGAAAGTGATCAGAAACTCGCAGCTTGTTAACAAGACAGAGGATGATGTGAAAGTAAAGTTATGCTCTCTCTCTCTCTCTCTCTCTCTCTCTCTCTCTCTCTCTCTCTCTCTCTCTCTCTCTCCCTGGGGGGATGTGTTTGGTTTTTTGCTAACAAGGGGGAGGCTTGCGTGTCGCGTCCGTTGTCACCACATCCTGCAGGAACGTGGCGGGACAGCTGCTCCGCTCGCCCGTACATACATACACACACACACACACACACACACAAAGGATTTACGATTCGATACATCCGGAGCATGTTTCTCTATCACAAAGCCTCTCAGAATAGATAATTGGTTGTGGCTCGAGCTTGTCGAGTGTTTTTGTGCCGCTTAGGTATCACACGGCGTCTCAGAATAGATAGCAGGTTAGGATTAGAGCGTGCTGACTGCTTTTTTTATATTGCTTTGCTGTCACATAACATCTCAAAATAGATAATTGATTGTGATTCAAAGTGCTTTTGTATTCCCTCTCTATCCAAATGAGAACAGATGCAGCACCGTAGGCAGTTACAGATAATTATTTGTGACTCTGGTTCTATTCTTCTTTTCTATCATAAGCCCCAACTGATGAAAGTTCTCCAGCTTGGATATAGCTGAGGCTGCGATCACACTACAGTTAGTTTTCTTTAGTCTGAACTCTAGTAGAAAAGTTTGACTAGAAAAGAAGACTTTGCTGCATTTTTGTATCTGGTTAGTTTAGATTCACACGGCAATTACAGGCGAACTAGGGCTCGAAAACAAAAGTCACATGACTCACAAGTAGCTTGTTTATTGGACAGTTTTGGTCACATCCTGCAGGTTAGAGATTCAAAACAAATCTGATTCCAGTCTCTGTAACTCTGTTTCAGCATGATGGACTTGTCTGTCTCTTCTTCTGTGGTGTTTCATACCAAAATAACATAGCTTTAAAAATGTAAGGTTAGTATCATGGGTTTTTAAGGGATTTATTCATGGGTTGATTCATGGAGACACTAGTAATTAAGGGTTTTTCTTATGCCTTTTATGCAGGTTTACAGGTTATTAATGAGTTATTAATGGAAAGTTCCTGTCTCCCTGAATTTTACGTTAAATTAGAAAGTAAGCAGTCGAACATTAAGGGGTGTTGAAGGAGGTTTTCATGGGGTCTCCTCCATTAATAACTCCCTTAACTCATTTTAAGGGGATTTTGCATGAATTCATGTTGTTTCTCAGTTTATCTCTGTACCATGAACATGTGCAACAATCTCCTTCTCGATATTAACAGCTTTACTTTAATTTTCTAATTCTGCTTTCTGTGAATCTCTAACTGTTTAAACTTCAAGGTCAACACTTCTGTTCAAATGATTCTTTATGTATATGAGTAAATGTACAGTCTTATGCTAATTACCTTCTTTCTTTCTTTCTTTCTTTCTTTCTTTTCTCCCTCATCTCTAGGAAGCATCACTTCATTTACTCCTGACCTCTACCTCCAGATTCTCTCCATCCGTATCATTTTCTAAAAAGTACTCTCTGTTGTTTTCTTTTCTTTTTTTTTTTTTCCATGATGATCCATTCATCAGTTTTGTGTCCATCGTCCAAGCCGCCATTTTTTCTCGAGCGTTTTCTGAAGCGCAGACTGATGCCGGCGCTTTGCTGCTAACGTTTTCAGACACATTTCTAGTTTCTGTTACGACATATGCCTGTTTATCCAAGGCAGGATAATTATGTTTTTCTACTGTGGGTTTATAGTTTTTCCTCCATATACTGAGTCACTCGTCTATCTCTCCTTTTTGCTATAAGTCCTTTTCACTCAGTCTTTTCCTCTCCTCCTACTCCTTTCTGTTTTTTTATCGTTCTACCTCTTCCATCTTCTCCCTTGCCTCTTCCTCTCCTCGAATAACCCATCCTTCATTCTTTCGATTCAACATTGTTTCTTTGTGGGCACAAACTGAGAATACACTTTCTCTCCATCTTTTTCATTTATTTGCGCTTCTTTCTTTAATTTTTTTTGCTGAAGTTTTTTTTACTGTCCAAACAGAAGTATCCAGGCCAGACTTTCAGTCCCATTCTGCTGTCTTAATTTCCTCTGTCTCGTCACACCATGTGGTCGACCTTCATTGTGCACGACGAGGACGGCCGGACGGTGGGCCCGGCGGGGGTGGGGGGGGGCGGGGGCCGGAGGAGCGGCGGGCGGGGGGGCCCAGGGAGGGGGGGGTCTGTCCGGCCTGATGACCGGACGCGGTACGTTCGGGGGGAACAAGCGGCGCAGGGGAGCGGCGGCGGGACACGCCATGAGCGAGGCCCAGGAGGGCAAGGTGACTGGTTTGGACCGAGTGTGTTTTCTCCCTCAGGCTGCATGCAGAGTGCTGCAGGATGCTGGGAACTAACAGAACTAATGGATCATGAGGAAGTGACTTTCTGTTTTTCAGAACTCACTTTCCAGCCCGTACTCTATTTTGGAATACAAATAGTAATAATAATAATGGAATAAAAACTCCCCACCCAGTGAAGTTTCAAGTTTCAAGACACTCCCACTCCCCCCGCTGGCATTTCAACTGCTCCAAGACATACTGTATACTGCAGGGTGTCGGACAATCTTCTCTGTGTCCTTACACTGCAGAAAAATGTCCATGTTAACAAGTCATTTAATCTCTATCGAGTCTTGAAATCTTATTTTTCTTGAAACTGGTGAAATAATATGTCAATTTCACTTGTTTCCAGTGCAAATCAACTTCTTTCAAGACTTTTCTTGAATCAAATGTCATTTTCTCAACACTAATAGAGTGATCTGCAATATTCTGCCTTGTTTCAAGATACTGACAATGGACTTATCTCACCTCATTGGCGAATTAAGACTGAATATGAGACTAAATGACTTGTTGTATGTGCATGCATACGTGTGTATTTGCATTTATATACCTGTGTATGTGTGTATTATATGTGAGAGCCAAAAAGCCTCGTTCTCAAACCAAAAACCAAACAAAGCAGATTTATTTTTCCAGTATTTAGCATGGTGATATCCTGTATTACCTCTTCACTAGACATTTCTGTTGGATCTCTGTTCTAATTAGCTAGCTTACTGCTCTCTATTGTGAAATTATGATTTTTTTTTGTTTTGTCGATTACATGCATTACATAACTCAAGGGGGACGGTAAAACGTTGACCATAGATTGGCCATAGATTACTTAATGCCTCTTTAATTTGGATAAACTGGATCGGGTATGATTTGATAAAGTATTATGCTTGTGTTTGTCCTCATTTCTAAAGGAATGATGTATGTATGAATGAATGAAGTTGTACTGTAATTTTATTCTGTCATTAGATCAAGCTGGCGTTCTTTGTGGCCATCGTGGGCGTGGTCCTGACGGTGCTGGGGGTGGGGACAGAGTTCTGGGTGGAGCTCGCACCCCCCAAGAGTTTCTATAACAACCAGGTGAATTAATAGCAAAACTGCACAATAATACTTCTCATGTCTACATTTAGTTGATGCTGTTTTAATTGATGCACAGCTGCATTAGGGGTGTTTGAGATCACATTAGGAGTAAAATAAAGCAACCAAACAGTAATTTCCTGCTAGAAATGAATGGGAGTTTGACGTCCAAAGCACTAAAACCCTGAGAAGAACGGACAAATCACACCGTTGCTGATCTTAACTTAATATTGTCTGTGATCTTGTCTTCCCAGACGTGTCTGGCGGCTCACTACGGCCTGTGGAAGGGCTGCACCAAGACCCTGTGGGTGGCCGACATCGACCCAGAGAGAGAGAGCTGCGGCCCTGCTGAGCTGTCTGGAGGTGACTGATGATTTACTGGCTGGCTGGCTGGTTGACTGGCTGGCTGGCTGGTTGACTGGCTGGCTGGCTGGCTGGTTGACTGGCTGGCTGGTCAACTGGCTGGCTGGTTGACTGGCTGGCTGGCTGGCTGGTTGACTGGCTGGCTGGCTGGCTGGTCGACTGGCTGGCTGGTTGACTGGCTGGCTGGCTGGTTGACTGGCTGGCTGGTCGACTGGCTGGCTGGTTGACTGGCTGGCTGGCTGGTTGACTGGCTGGCTGGTTGACTGGCTGGCTGGCTGGTCGACTGGCTGGATGGTTGACTGGCTGGCTGGCTGGTTGACTGGCTGGCTGGCTGGTCGACTGGCTGGCTGGTTGACTGGCTGGCTGGCTGGTTGACTGGCTGGCTGGCTGGCTGGTTGACTGGCTGGCTGGTCGACTGGCTGGCTGGTTGACTGGCTGGCTGGCTGGTTGACTGGCTGGCTGGTTGACTGGCTGGCTGGCTGGTCGACTGGCTGGATGGTTGACTGGCTGGCTGGCTGGTCGACTGGCTGGCTGGTTGACTGGCTGGCTGGCTGGTTGACTGGCTGGCTGGCTGGTTGACTGGCTGGCTGGCTGGTTGACTGGCTGGCTGGTCGACTGGCTGGCTGGCTGGTTGACTGGCTGGTCGACTGGCTGGCTGGTTGACTGGCTGGCTGGCTGGTTGACTGGCTGGCTGGCTGGTTGACTGGCTGGCTGGCTGGTCGACTGGCTGGCTGGTTGACTGGCTGGCTGGCTGGTCGACTGGCTGGCTGGTTGACTGGCTGGCTGGCTGGTTGACTGGCTGGCTGGCTGGTTGACTGGCTGGCTGGTTGACTGGCTGGTTGGCTGGTTGACTGGCTGGTTGACTGGCTGGCTGGCTGGCTGGCTGGTTGACTGGCTGGTTGGCTGGCTGACTGACTGGCTGGCTGGTTGGTTGGCTGGCTGGCTGGCTGGCTGGTTGGCTGGCTGACTGACTGGCTGGCTGGCTGGCTGGCTGGTTGGCTGGCTGACTGACTGGCTGGCTGGCTGGCTGACTGACTGGCTGGTTGGCTGGCTGACTGACTGGCTGGCTGGCTGACTGACTGACTGGCTGGTTGGCTGGCTGACTGACTGGCTGGCTGGCTGGTTGACTGGCTGGCTGGTTGGCTGGCTGGCTGGCTGACTGACTGGCTGGCTGGCTGGCTGACTGACTGGCTGGCTGGCTGGCTGACTGACTGGCTGGTTGGCTGGCTGACTGACTGGCTGGTTGGCTGGCTGACTGACTGGCTGGCTGGCTGACTGACTGACTGGCTGGTTGGCTGGCTGACTGACTGGCTGGTTGGCTGGCTGACTGACTGGCTGGTTGACTGGCTGGCTGGTTGACTGGCTCGCTGGCTGGCTGGCTGGCTGACTGACTGGCTGGTTGGCTGACTGACTGACTGGCTGGTTGGCTGGCTGACTGACTGGCTGGTTGGCTGGCTGACTGACTGGCTGGCTGACTGACTGGCTGGTTGACTGGCTGGCTGGTTGACTGACTGGCTGGTTGGCTGGCTGACTGACTGGCTGGCTGGCTGGTTGACTGGCTGGCTGGTTGACTGGCTGGCTGGTTGGCTGACTGACTGGCTGGCTGTCCTGTGTGATGGCTGACTGGTCGGTGTGAGTGAGTGAGTTATAAGCTGATGACTGACTGGCTGATTTATGTGCAGGCTGCTCCAACGGTGCGTCTAACAGACTTGGTGGATGGATGCTGGTCTGTCTGTCTACTTGTTGGGTGGCTGACTGGTTTGAGTGAATGGCTGACTGGCTGGCTGTCTACTTGTTGGGTGGCTGACTGGTTTGAGTGAATGGCTGACTGGCTGGCTGTCTACTTGTTGGGTGGCTGACTGGTTTGAGTGAATGGCTGACTGGCTGGCTGTCTGAATGAACGACTGACTCTCTAACCAGCTGACTGATTGACTGTCTGACTGAATGGTGTCTGACTAACTGTCTGACTCACTGACTGCTCCACATGCTCTGGAAGAGTGAGTGTGCTAGTGGCTGCGCTCACATGCCCACAGCACTGGGACTGCAGCCTTTAGAGGGCCCGCGGGTCAGGTGACGTAACGCGTCGTCTGGCGGCCATGTCGGAGGTCCTCAGCTCCTGGCCGACAATAGCTGTGAACAGGTTGTGTTTCATGTACAACTTGGCCGTCTCAACGATTAAGCAAACGTGGTTCATTTCTTTGCTGTTTCTGACTGGGAACTGATCATTTTCCCACTGATACATCTGATTGATTTAGTGTTTAGATGATGTCAGCTTGTTAGCTAGCTAACCGTATCTAGTTAGCTATCGCTGTCTTCTAAACACATTTGATTTGCACACTCGCTAATCCTATCTAGTAGAAGCTATAGCATTAGTTGTGGCTGTAGTTGCATGTTAACTCAAATCAGTTGGAGTCTGCTGGCTAAAGCCAAGAAACAACTGTGTTCAGGTTAACTGAGTCGACTCTTTTCAAGACGCAGCTTGTGCTTCGACCAAAGGGTTTGGGCTAAAGACAGCAGTTTCCTGGGTCACAGCAAGATAAATTTGGAAGCAAATCCACCTCACCGGATGATTCACTTTCCTTACAACGTTACTGAATGGCCCTGGCCTGCACCCACACCAGAATCTTCTTCACATATCTCTTGTTCTTGCCTGGTTGTTTGTATATTTAGGTGTTTGTGTACAGTCAGTTCTCCACTGGACCACAAGTGGTTGCTAAGAGGTTTGTGACATAACTGCAAAGCCTCTATTGAGTAAGACACCGGTGTGATTAAGCCATTTATATGGTTGTATGAAGTGACACCTACCATATAATCCAGTTTACGTGCGAGTGTTTCTTTTCGAGCTAGGCGGCCATGACGGAACAACATGAACCCAACTACACATGCACTACTTGATCACACTTAAAGAAACGCAATTAAGGTGTATACATGTTCTGGTCTCTATTAATGCCAGCAAAATGGCTGTGATTATGCTTAACTCCAACTAAGTGTGCATGTGACTGTGGTCGGTGAGTGGACATATAGCCACATTTTCTGGTCTGTTTCCGAGCAGCTGGCTGGGCATGAACACACAGCTGAAGTCCCCGCCTTGCATGTTAAACCGCTGCAGCGATCCGTCACTATTTGTCGAAGGGATTTGAATTTCTGTCCGTGGGATTCGAGTGGCGCTCCTCCTCGACAGAATCTGTGTGTTGTAACGCCGATAACTGCCGAGGGAGAAAACACAAACCAGAATACTCTGAGGATGTGGCTTTGATCAGGCTAATGAAGAGTGATGTGTCCGTGTGTGTGTGTGTGTGTGTGTGTGTGTGTGTGTGTGTGTGTGTGTGCAGAAACGTGTGAGAGAAAAGAGAGAGGTGTCACATTCCATTTGACGGCTAAACTCTAATTACTGTAACACATCATGAAGACGGCAGAATACTAATTGCACAGGATGCATTGGATTGTCACCTTGAGGTTGTCGTTGACGTTCACGGTTGATTATGTTTGATGGAGAATAATTGAAACTAAAGTATACGGGGGTGGGAAGAGAGAGAGAGAGAGAGAGGGAGAGAGAGAGAGAGAGAGAGAGAGGGAGAGAGAGAGGCGTAGGTCCTTGAATTTCAATAAGATGTTCATCAAGATCGTCTGCAGCTCAAGCAGATTACCTATCAACATTTATGCCTGTCTCATGTACAGTTGCTGTTTCTCTACCTCTCTCTCTCTCTCTCTCTCTTTACATCTCTCTATTCTAATTCTCTCCTCTTTCTGTTATCCCTCCCTCTCTCATCTTTTCTCTCTCTCTTGACCTCTCTCCCTCTCTTTACCTCTCTCCCTATTCTAATTTTCTCCTCCTCTCTCCCTGTCTCCTCTTTCTGTTCTTTCCTCCCTCTCGTCCTCTTCCTCCCTCTCTCTCTCTCTCCATCTTTTCTCTCTCTCTCTTTACATCTCTCCATATTCTAATTCTCTCCTCCTCTCTCCCTCTTTTTCCCCTCCCTCTCACCCTCTTCCTCCCTCTCTCCATCTTTTCTCCCTCTCTCTCTTTACATCTCTCCGTATTCTAATTCTCTCCTCCTTTCTCCCTCTTTTTCCCCTCCATCTCACCCTCTTCCTCCCTCCCTCTCTCTCTCTCTCTCTCTCTCCGTCTTTTCTCCCTCTCTTTACATCTCTCCGTATTCTAATTCTCTCCTCCTCTCTACCTCTTTTTCCCCTCCCTCTCACCCTCTTCCTCCCTCTCTCTCTCTCTCTCTCCGTCTTTTCTCCCTCTCTCTTTAAATCTCTCCGTATTGTAATTCTCTCCTCCTCTCCCCCTCTTTTTCCCCTTCCTCTCACCCTCTTCCTCCCTCTCTCTCTCTCTCTCTGTCTTTTCTCCCTCTCTCTCTTTAAATCTCTCTGTATTCTAATTCTCTCCTCCTCTCTCCCTCTTTTTCCCCTCCCTCTCACCCTCTTCCTCCCTCTCTCTCTCTCCGTCTGTTCTCCCTCTCTTTACATCTCTCCGTATTCTAATTCTCTCCTCCTCTCCCCCTCTTTTTCCCCTTCCTCTCACCCTCTTCCTCCCTCTCTCTCTCTCTCCGTCTGTTCTCCCTCTCTCTCTTTACGTCTCTCCGTATTCTAATTCTCTCCTCCTCTCTCCATCTCTCCTCTTTCTGTTTTTCCCTCTCTCCCTCCACCTCTCCCTGCCACTTGTCCTCTCTCTACTTCACTCTCTGTCTGTCTCTCTCTCTCTCTCTCTCTCTCTCTCTCCCTCCCTCCCTCCATCTCCCTCTCTCCTCCAGAATCAAACTGCACCTACTTCAAGTTCTTCACCACGGGGGAAAACGCCGTCATGTTTCAGAAGACGACGCAGAAGAGTGAGTCACCGACCTCTCCGGCTCTTTTGGCCCCTCTCAGCCACCGTCCCGCCTCGTTCCGCCCACTCGCTCTTTCTTTACCCTTTTGTTCTTCTCCTCCACCTCTCCATTTTCTCTTCCTCTGCCTCCCTCCTTTCCCTTGCTCCCTCTTAACCCCTTCTTTTCTCCTTCTCTCTTTATTCTGCCCTTCACTCCTCCTCCCATCTTTCATCTCTCCCACCTCTTTTTCTTTCACTCATCCGTCTCTCTTTCTCCCTCCCTCCTTCTCCGTCTCTCTCTCTCTTCACCTCCTCGCCATGCTCTGTCAGGTTGGCCATTGACTGCTCTGTGAGTGTTTTTAAATGTATTCCACCTACGCTGCGTTCAAGTGTCTCCGAGCTGCTGTCTAACCTCTCTGTTCACTGGCAGCTCCTACTGTATTAACTTCACACAGAGCCATACGTTCAAGAAAGATACAGACTCGCATTAAAATGTGATCGGTTAATGGTGCCGCATCACTGTCACGCTATAGGTCTAAATGTAGTGATTTAGAGTTGTGAGTACGGTGTCCGACAAAGCTATAATGCACTACAAGGGCCCAAAGCAATTGCATTAAGACAAATTGTTTGCATCGTTCAGAAACTACGCTCATTCAAAAACACATCCGAAAATCCAAAGCAAATACAACAAAGGGAAAAAAAGCTGCAAAAGAAGAAATGTGCTGCAGAATGCCAAAGCAAATACATTAAACGTAAACACGCTGCAACTTCAGAAACGATGCAAACCACAAAAACAATGCAACAGAAAAGCGCTCGAGTCGATGCAACGGATACGCTCCGGGCTTCCAGCTACCTGTCGTCTCCTTTGTCTCGTCTCTTCTTATAAAGATCGATACCGCCAACACAATCACACACAGTCGTTTCTGAAGTTGCAGCGCGTTTCTCCTAATGCAATTGCTTTGGGCCGTTGTAGCGTTTGCACCCGTCGGCCACCGTACCCGAGTGTAGAAAACATTAGCAACACCTCCTGTGCATCTCCTTTTGCACGTTTGAAATGCCAAATGTCTCAAGGCAATACTTCATCTACAACTCCCTTAATGATAGAAGTTGATTTTTATCGCTGGAATCAATAAGCGATCAAAGCTTTCACCTTATCAAATCCAAGAATGCCAAGTCGTGATGCTTGTGTCCTCGAAGAGAACAATTTTCCCAGGTTGTCTTGAAGAGAATAATAATAATAAACTTTACTTATAGAGCATTTTTCACAACCAAAGTTACAAAGTGCTTCACAACAAGGAACAAGAGCAAGCAATAAAACATGTAGTGCAAATTTAACGCACTGTAAAATCAACACAGCGGAGAGATAAAAACCCAAACAAATTACAACAAGCAATCCTAAATATATAGAAAATATACAATTCAATAATGATTGAGGCAACTTGGCTAAAATCAGAGCAGGATTAAAGAAGAAATGTAAGAAATTATTTGAAATTATTGTCCAAAGGCTGAATGTGAGCACAGATGGCACATCTTTACAGTTTGAGATGAGCGATGTGTTTGATGTTTGATGCCACGTGATCAATTAAGACACACAGGTGTTCGTTTCCCCAGCTGGTTCACATGACTCAGTAGCACAGACTGCAGTGCTGTTTGGACGTGATGCATCGTTCTCGCAGGGGGCTTCATATCCGTCCCCGTCGGCCAAGTCTCCATCTGATGCTTCCTTGATTGGCCAGAAAACTTCTGGTATTTTTACTCATCCTCCGCCCTCTCGTTCTTTTGTTTTGGAAGATATTACAGAAAAGCATCATAGAGAACACAAAAACTCATATTGAAAAACCACCCCTTGATTCACCTCATAAGTCTTTAAAGCTCTGTGTAACTTTGGCAGTATCTTGGGTTGTGTATCTTCCTCCATGATAAAATCAGTGATTCTGTGATCTGTTGCTCCGGTAGAGGAGACTGGAGAATTGTGTTTTTTTTCCTCTTTCCATTCACTGCCATTGTATGGAGGAACAGTCTGAAAATCACACTTCTAGCACATAAACGAATGCAGAAAAAAGCAGATTCTGACGGTATATAAAAAAGTAGGAAACTAGGAAACTTATGCCGATGGAACGAAGAAAATAGTAAATAGGCTAATATCATGTCCAGGAAGCTACCCAACCAAGGTACTACCAAAGTTCAGCATCACTTTAACGTGCTTAAAAGCAGCAGGTGTTCCTAATATACTGACCGCTCCCATACACTACCGCTGATGATAATAGCACTTGTTATCCTTCCCCTTGCAGGTCTGAATGTGGCGGCGGCCATGTTGGCTCTGTTCAGCCTGGTCCTGATGGTGATGGGGGCCATCTGCATCACCATGGCTCTCAGTAAAGAGATCCTGTTCTTCCTCAAGCCAGCGTCCTTCTGCTTCATTCTGTCAGGTCAGTAAAGACGCACCGGGCAACTTTTGGAGCGACTCAGGTGGGCAACGAGGGCCCAACGAGTTGCGACAGCACTGTTGCTTTAATGACACTGGAACATCTTGTTGCCAGGAGATATCTGAACAGATTTTGACCCTGGGTCTAACTTTGTTGACTGTTGCTGGCGGCGTTTCTCATCCACATTGCCCAACAAATTGCCCAGTGCGTTAGTTTGATCACTGAGCTAATCACTGTGCTAATCAAGGAAAATGTTCTGTTCGGGTTTTTCTAGTTGTTACTTTCTGGCCAAGCTGTGAAGCCAGAACTCGGTAGAACTTGTCCCCTAAAAACCTGATCATGAACATAATCAATTACCCAATTTTGATCAAAAAGCGATCATTTATGTTTCAACTTATCTCAATCCTCAATTCTCCTCAACCTCCCTGCACCTTATACTGTATCTAACCCTAATCACAAATAGAGTTGGAATAAAATAGGTATTTTAATCTTCAGTTTTTAGAATGTAGAGTGATTTCTGATTCTATTCTATTCTATTCTGTTCTATTCTATTCTGTTCTGTTCTGTTCTGTTCTGTTCTGTTCTGTTCTGTTCTGTTCTGTTCTGTTCTGTTCTGCCTGTACGATTTACAGTACTGTGCATTAGTCACGGCCCTGGAGATACTCTTTGTTTCTGTCTTTTTCCTGGCAGGCGTACAGTAGGAGGTCAAAGGTCAACATTTTTTTCTGTCACTTCTCATCTCATCTCTCTCTCTCGTGTTTCTTTCACTCTCTCTTCTTCTCTTTCACTCTCCTCTCTCATTCCCTCTCTCAACACTCTCTGTTTCTCTATCTCACATTGTTTTTCTATCTTGCTCTCACTCATTCTCTCTGTCTCTTACTCTCTTCTCTCTCTATCACTCTGTCCCTCTGTTTCTTTAATACTTTCTCTCTTTCCCTATCCTTGCCTCTCTTTGTTTCTTTTTCTATTAGTCTCTTTGCTTGTCTCCCCATCTCTCGCTCTTTTTTTTTTTTTTTCTTAAAAAGGCTACATGTTGCCATTTTAAAGATCAATATTTCATTGTAGATTATCGGTGATACCTTGGTGTAATTACTGTAAACAAATGGGACCATGGTCAAGACGATTGGTCGCCTCTATCTCACACCAGTAGTTTTGTTAGTGCTAGTGTTTCTCAAAATTAAGACTACATTTCCCATAAACCCTGTTGCTGCCTGTCACAAAGGATGCTGCCCCCCCTCTCTCCATGTGTTTATTTTGTCTTGCTCTTCAATGAAGAGGCTCAACATGTTGGAAGTGATTTCTCCATCTTCCTTTCCCTCCTTCCACCATCTGCTGCCAGAAACTCTTTCAGCTTTATCTCCGTTTGCTCTGGAAGAACAGAACCTCTTCCTGTTTTGTGCCGTAAAGCGATCCAGCAGATTTCCCTCCAGATCCACCAGGTGGAGAAACTATGGAGGATGCAGAGTAGAGGCTGATAGAGGCGGACAGGCTTCTTGGCAACGGTCTTGTTTGTTTACAGTAATCATAATAATGTCTCCAAAGTAATGTGGTTAACCCCTTCACTTGTTTCCCCCCACCCCCCAGGTATCCTAGTGCTTCTGTCTCTCGTGGTTTTCCACCAGTCGGTCCTGGCTTTCCTGGCCAGCGACCACACGGTGCCGCTCCACCACGAGTTGTCCTGGTCGGTGTCCTGCGTCGGCTGCGCGGGGGCCGTCCTCATCGTGGGTGGGATCCTGTTCGTGCTGCTGGCGCTGCCCTACAGCCCCTGGCAGAGGTGTCTGCCTCAGCGGGACGGCAGCAGCTAGTGGCCCGGAGGTGGTGTTGCACTTTAGCTAGCCTTCCTGTGTGTGGGGGAGGGGCCAGGGGGGGCGAGGAGGTTTCCCAGAGGCGTCTGAGCAAAGAGATCGCCTTTGTTGCGTTCTTAAAGGAATACACCAAGTTTTTGGGAGATCGGCCCGTTGTTCAACTTACCTGTTCAGTCATGAGAGGATAGACACCAAAATCATCCATGGATCCCCGGTGGATCATTAGCTGCTAACACTTTAGCATACACTATCTTGAGTGATAGTAGGCTCCATGCTAACACTTTAGCATACACTAAAGTATATGCTGCTAAAGTGTTAGCATGGAGTTTAGCATTATCCAAAGTAAGAAGACTGACTTTTTAGTAATAATAAGTTGTGATTTTTCTTATGTGAAATGTCATATAATCCAATATAACTGATGTTTATTTTTGGAACTATTTCAGGTGAGCAACCACATATTCATCCGCCACACAGTGATTTTTAGCTGTACAGTCTCCCATCGCCTCCACCTTCACTTCCTATGGAAACAGGAAAACTAGTTCCTGGTAGTTCAAAACAGTACATTATTTTTATACATGTTTTTTTATATATTGTGTAAATTTGATCAATGTCTGCCGGTCTCTGTCTGCCAGACTTGGCCTCATATAAGTTAAAATCTCTTACTATTATGTTAAGAGCTGCTACAAATTCTCATTTCCTCACTTTTGAGATAATACTAGTGCCGACTATCACTAAGCATAGTGTATGCTAAAGTGTTAAAGCACCAGACTGAATGATCAACCGGGGACACATGGATGATTTTGGTGTCTTGTGTTCTCATCACTTAACAGTTAAATTGACCAACGGGCCAGTCTCCCAAAAACTTGGGAGTATTCACTTACAGTTATATTTCACTTTGGTGCAATCTTTCCTCCAAAATCCTCTACTTCCTTTCCTGCTCATGAAATATTTAATAAGTGCCTTCCCATTCCCCCTCCTTACTTCCTAAAGTGATATTTCACTTTGGTTGCGATTCTGTCACCACTGGATTTTGCACTTAGTTTACTTTCATCTTCTTTAGTTTAGGCTTTCGACTGTCTTTTGTAATCACAGACCTTATGAAATTACTTAAATACGACAAAGAACATGAAGAAAATCATGTTAGGGTGACGCTGCAGATAAAAGCTCAAATACAGTCTAAAGATTTGAGATCTTCGTTCTTACTCCATTTTTACCCCATAATGTTAACAGCATCCTGTCAACCCCTGGAGATATTGGTGCCAAAAGCTCCGATGTTACATTAAAGTGAAATATTGCTTTCAGTATTATCAGTGACGGTGATCTTGGTGCTCAGACGTGTTTGGGAAACAGTTCTGTATCGTCTTATTACTTATGCAGGGTTTGGAGGCAGTTCACTGTCAATTCATTCAAATATTTTCTGAAAATAAGTTCTTTGCATGATGCCACCCTCTTTGCTGTTCCACATCCTGTTTCTAGACACTCCTTTGATGCAAATTGCCCGTCAAACAACAACTACAATTTTTAAATAACTTTACTTTATACAGCCTATAAAGTGCTAACATGCTTTAACTAGCAGCAGTTTGTAATGATCAGTTCAAAAGCAAAACGCTGATGTCAGTTATTTCCTTTGGCTTGCTACAGTAGCATGTCGACTACTGCAGTTAAAACACTGGAGATATTATTTGTGTTGGAAATTTGGAAATCATCAAGTAAAACTCTGTTTCCATTGAATGTCTATGGGCATGAAGTGGAACAGCCAGGCAACACAAAGAATAGAGTTTACTGAATCGAATCCCCGGGACAAAGAACCAGACTATAAACCATTTTAAGTTTTCAAATGAGCAAAATTTTTTAAATGTTCGTTCATTCTGGGAAAGTAGAAAGTTTGTTTTCTTAGATGCAGAACACTCACACTCCAGATTATGTGGATTGACTGTACGACTACAGCGTTAGAGTCCAAACTCAAACATGGCTCTTCACCTGAAGGCCTGAAAAAATACATTTCATTCATATTACCCTCATATGAATTTATTTTATGCGTTTCCCCACATGTAAACACTGAGCTGTGGCTGTTTGATTACAGGCAACAACATGAAAACTACACTCTGAACTGAATGAACTGAAAATGAATTGACCTCCAGTCTGGAAAACTTAGGTTGAGAAACTAACTAGTGTATTGAGAGAAAGCAGGAATGTGCGGGTCTTCTACTTCATCTCCATCGTCACCGCTGTGCTGTCGTTCTGGTTTGTCTGTTACTGTCCGTGTTCACTTCACTGTCGAGGAGGTTTTGTTGTTCATGACAGTCCCTGATCAATTTTAATGACTGTTGAGGATGGATTACAGAAGTAGACGACTAGTTCTGCCCCAAAGAAAGTATTTTCATGCACACTAATAACCTGGTAACTGAGAATAATCAGCTTATGGCAATAATCCGATTTACGCATTGACACGCACTCTAGTAATGCGATAACAGAGAAAACCCTGGTTTACACGATTCAGTCAAAGTTGCATTTCTCTTCTTAAAGGGTAACTTCGGTATTTTTCAACCTGGACTGACAACATTATGGAAAGGACCCTACAGAGAAATGAAATGTTTTTCTTTACCTTTCGCTTGATCCGGTGTGTGTGTAACTTCCTGCAACAACTCAACTCTCGCGAGACTTGAGCGAGACTTGGTTACACACAGACCGGATCAAGCGAAAGGTAAAGAAAAAAACGTTTCATTTCTCTGTAGGGTCCTTTCCATAATGTTGTCAGACACTTATAATAACAATCTGAGCCTGTCAGTGGCAAAAACAAGAACTTTTAGTGGACGTACATTGACCAGTTTCAAAAAGTGTTGTCCCCTTTAGTCACTTAGACACAAAAAGATGGGAAAATAGGGTCCAGGTTGAAAAATAGCGAAGTTACCCTTTAAGGAAGTGACGTAAAACTCAAACTTCCTGCCGGTTGTTTTGGATCTTGAACATGGCGCCACATGTAGCTTATTTTCATCTGGTCAGGTTTCTGTGTCTCATTACTTTGACCTACGTACGGCTGCAAAACAGTTTAACAAACGCTCTCCTCCTTTGCCATGCCATTAGATGTTTCTGCTTCCTGGACGTTGTTCTTTCTCGGCTCCGTTGTTCAGATGTAAAAAACAACAACAAAAGAAATCAGACTGAGGGTAAACATGCGCCAAATAATTCTTAAGATTGGGCAAAAACCAGCTGTGTTAATCAGGTTTCTCATAATGCGATAAGGGCGTTTATCCGAGGAAATCACACTCAGCTGTTTAACACTTAAATAATCAGGGAATTGCCTTTCAGTTTATTAGTGTGCATGTGAACTCATTGCTTAGTATAGCATGTAGGACAGACAGGTGTGTTTTCCATCCTCACATCATGAAATTGATCCAAAATGTCCAGAATTATACTCATTTTCAGTTTGGCTGTTCATAAAAGTGACAACACAACATGTTTTTGTGTTCTACTTGTCAAATCATTGTCAGATTTCACATACATGGTAAAGTAGATGCTATACATTGTAAGTACAGCACATGTTAAACATTGTAAAGTAAGTGTAAGGTAGATTTAGACTGTTAGACTCTCACAAGGTGATAGTGTGACGCTGCCATGTTCCTGCCTGTTTTTCTAGGATGATTTATGTTAGAGCTAAAGTGCTTTTCTGTGCCCGGATGGAAGGTGAACTGTCTCTGGAACTTTTTGAACTGAATCGATTGAGTATGAATGACTTCATTTTATTATTAAACGTGACATGAATATTTAATGTCATCCTTTCTCAAGTTCCATTTCTCTCTCATCCCGTATTCTCGTCACGTTTCTCCTCTTCCAGTCGCCGGCTCCCGAGCAGCCGGAGTCATGAAACGCCTCATGATAAAAATCATCTGCACATTCTGCTGCTTTCTCTGCAGACTGGGTTTTAATAGATTTTGAATAATTACATGTGAAAAAGTAACACCTATTTTTGCAAAATCATTTCACAAAACTATTTATCCTACTACTAGCTGTTTTAATAGATTTTGAATAATTACACGTGAAAAAGTAACACCTATTTTTGCAAAATCATTTCACAAAACTATTTATCCTATTACTAGCTATTTTAAAACTCTGGTTACAAAATACTAACATTTTTGAGGAAGGAATTATCTATATTTTTGAAATGGTGAGTGATGGATTTAAAAGCAAAAGAAAAGAAAATTCTAATGAATGCTTCTAATATATACATACTGTATGTCTGGATATGTATGAAGAGTTTAATTCCAAAATGAGATATCCACCACTTGAAAAAGTTGATAACATCAAAATAATAACTGGCATGAAAGTAAAGCACATTCAGCGTTACTATTGAAGTTAGAAGTTATGTTAAGGCCTTTGCTTAAAACGTTGTTTTGAAGATAGAATATTCTGTTTTTGAAATATATCACTTATATAATAATATATATAATATATACTTACATAATATAATAAATTATATAAGTGATTTTTCAGGTATACCACACTTTTTCCAATAATATGTAGTATTTTGAATGAAACCCTTCATATACCTACCGATGTGGTAAAAAAATGTTTCTTTTGACAAAGGATTAAAAATGACTAGAAAGTTCAGCGGTTCATGAACCGATTAAACACTAGCTGGTGCTAGTTGTGTAAGATTTAATCAAGGTACACATCGGAGAGGCGTTTGTAATTGTGCAGCGCTTTAATATTAATAATACTACATTTTATTTATATAGTGCTTTCTCGATAACTCAAAGCACTTTACAGCATAAAAACAGCATTAAAAAGCTGCATGAAAAGTTTAAGTATACTTAAAACTAACAATACAATCATAAATGATATGATGCACAGCACATCCCTCAAATTACAGGCTGCAAATTATAGGATGTACCGGTCCTGCCGCCTTCGGATGGCTGGAGGAATTTAATCAACCAAAAGTGAAGGCCTTCATACGTACTGCAAGAAGTTGTGGATGACAGATATTAAGAATCAGCCCTTAGTCTAGCCCAGCTGAGTTGGAGATGATTATTCATGCCTTTATATCATCCCGCCTGGACTACTGTAATTCCCTTTTCACCTGCCTCAGTAAGTCATCCCTGGATCGTCTACAAATGGTCCAGAACGCTGCTGCGAGGCTGCTGACCAGGTCCAGCAGGACGTCTCACATCACTCCCATCTTAGCTTCCCTACATTGGCTTCCCATCAAGTTTAGGATTCAATTTAAGGTTCTTGTAATCACATATAGAGCCCTGCATGGTCAGGCACCTGTGTACATCTGCGACCTGCTCCATCCCTACATTACCAGCAGGTCACTTAGGTCTTCTGACCAGGGCTTACTGGTCGTCCCTCGCTCCAGACTCAAAACAAAAGGTGATCGAGCCTTTGAAATTGTAGCACCTAAACTATGGAACGCTCTTCCACTGGACTTAAGATCTGCGGTCTCTGTTGACACTTTTAAAAAGCAGCTGAAGACTCATCTGTTCAGACTGGCCTTTGTCTAGCCTCTTGTGTCTGTATTTCTGTGTGTTTTTATGTCCTTTGTTTTTATGTTTTATTGTTTCTTACTATTTGATGGTCTTATTTTAACTATTTTACTCCTGTGAAGCACTTTGTGACTTTGTTCTGTGAAAGGTGCTATATAAATAAACTTTACTTACTTACTACTTACAGTACAAACTCTGCCTTACATGTAAGCTAGTCTACTTGTTGAAGAATTTATAACAAAGTGAGACAGGTAAGCATAACATACATAAAAGGGGATCGTGTGATTTTGGAGAGGTGTATGTGGGCGCGCCTTCGCCCACTGAAGCCACCGAAATAGCACAGAACCACTTGAGTCCAGCGAAATGACCACTTCACCGGAGCAGGGGTCACTGCGCTTGATACGGGGCCCTAAGTGTGGTCCTGGCCCCCGTGGAGGTCTGCGAGGAAAAAAAAAACGAACCTAGAAATTTGACCCAGACTGAACCACAGATACTTCAACTCAACTCAGCTTTATTTATTATTTATTATACAGCCTACTGTTTGAAGAATGTTCAAAATGAAGTTACATATGGGGTGATTTTTTTGCACACCTAAAGGTATTTGAGTGACACAGTAGTGATAGTGATACAATCTAATTCAAACTAAACGAAATACATCACTTTCACACAAATCAGTTTTCCATGCTCTCTGCCCTTAAACGTCACATCTCAGTAATTTGAGGATCATAGAAAATCCAGACTTTCTCTGCCATATTTACCTCCTTGTTTAAATCATTCATATACACTCAACTTGTAATTCTGATATTTCTGACAGCACCTGAAGGCAGCATAATAGCTAGAGCAGTGATTCTCAACCTTTTTCATATGAAGGATCCCTAATTTAGTCCACATTAGAGCCACAGACCCCCATTTGATGAGATTTTGTCTCTTGGATCCAAATCTGAGAATATTTTTATTGTTAGATATGATTTTGTCCAGAATCTCATGACTGTCTGTATTGTAGGTAGAGAGAAAACAGAGAAACTATGATCCAAACAGTCATTCTTCTACATTCTCTAACTGTCTTAACTTCTTTGGAAATGAAATAATGCTGAAGTTTAACAATTCATCAATTTGCTGGGGACCCCCTGGAACCCCCTCAAGGACCTCAGGTGGTCCCCGGACCCCACGTTGAGAACCACTGAGCTAGAGTACCAGCTATGTGGCAACATCATACCGCTGCATGTTGATGTTAGGAGAAACTCTAGTGAGACCAAATTAATCTGGTCCCATCTGTCTCAGGTGGCTGTTTGTTTTTTCCACTTTTGCAGTTTTGTTTTTTCCGTGTTCATCTGTTAGCTTAACACGACACAGTCAGTCTGAAAGGCAGAATGTACAGAAGTAAAGTTGGCGAAGGGAGAAAGATGGACCAATGAGATGTGATGAACTCATGATCCCCCCCCCCCACCCACACACACACACACACACACACACAGATACACACACGCACACAGACCAAGGTTATTATCGTTAACGAAAACTAACGAAATAACGAAAGATCATTTTTGTTTGAAATAAAAATAAAAACGAGGCTTTACAAAAAAAACGATAACTAACTGAAACTGTGTTGTGTGTTTACAAAACTGACTAAAATAAACTAAAATTATAGAGAAAATGTCTTTAGTTTTCGTCTTTGTCAATTTATTTCATACATAAGCCGAGTATTTTGGGTGGATATGAAATCTATCTTCCAATTTTTTTTGACCTTTTTGAATCTCACCCCTGACAAATACCCCATATTACAAAAAAAAAGACTAAAAGTAACACTGAAACTAATAAAAACTAAACTAAAACTAAGCATTTTCAAAAAATAAAAACTAAACTAGCAAACCCGCTTTAAAAACTAATTAAAACTGAAATTGAAAACAAAAAGTCAAAACGAAATAAAAATAAAAACTAATGAAAAATGCAAAACTATAATAACCTTGACACAGACACACACACACACACACAGTCTACAGCAGAACCACCAAACAGCCTGGGACTTGTTTTAATCTTGTGGTATCTGTGTTGCCGGCCCACCGGTCGACCGGCCCGCTGGGGAAACTCGCGCTGCTCCAGATGGCCGGTCTGCCTCTGTCCTGCCCTGAAACAAGAAGAAGAAATAAAAATAGATTGGCCGCCAAGGATAAAGTGAATGAAAGCCAAAGGTTACAGAAAGGCTTTACAGTAAAAATACGGTTTGAGAAGTGATTTAAAAGAAGATGCTGACTCTCAGGCAGATACTGACTACCAGCTAAAGCCTGGTAATAACAAATATTTCAGTGTCTCTAGATCAGGTATGATAGAGAAATGCTGGGTAAGGGAAATAGGAGCTGAAGTTTACAGGAAAGGCAAGGCAAACTTTATTTATATAGCACATTTCATACACAAGGCAAATTCAATGTGCTTCACATAAAACCCCAAAAATACTTAATTTGTCAGGTAAAATTACGTTATCAACTCATAAAGTGACATTAAAAAGAAAGAAAGACAGATAAAATAGGTAAGTAAGGACAATAACAAAACATATAAACAAAATAAATAATAAATAATAATAGAAATCCACCTGTTACATCTACATACAGATGATTTAGCAAAAGGCCACAGAGAAAAGGAATGTTTTTTCATGTGTTTGTTTTCCTATTTGGATCGCTTTACCCCAGCCCCCCTCGACCCCTGCTCCCCCGCTGACGTCGAGTCGGGGCGCTGACTCCCGCTCCGCTGCCGGCGGCGCGTCTCCGTCACCGTGCTGACCTCCTTCCAGGCTCACGTCTCCGCAGAGCGTCTCCCACGCCGTTTGGCTGCGACCTCCCGGCTAAATATAGACCGTGGCCAATAGGACTGACGAGGCAGGAGGAACACAAACCTGGAGCCGAGCCGCACACACACACACACACACACACACACACACACACACACGCTCAAATGCACCCTGCACATATCTGCACACACAAGTCCTCAATCACATATGTACATGGACACACACACACACGCACATATATGAAGATACACACTTCAGTACAGTGTGTGCACAGTCAGAACCTAAGCTGCACCCCCCAACCTCATTCATCCCCCAATATCATCCGATCCACTCCTGCACCGTAGAGAAATTATACTTGAAGTGAAGTGACAGCTGGACACGAACAGATCTTAAGCCAGTAAAGTTGCGACAACGTGCAACTTTTCCTCTTGAGGGAGCCAAGTGTGTCACAAGTCCCGCCCTCCTCCCCCCTCAGTGGGGCAAGTTCACACTCCGACGCCTGTCAATCATTTTGATGAGCTGTCTGATGAATTCAAGTCAAGTCAGAACAAATCAAGAGTCCAGTATCAATTTAATATCTTAAAGAAAACTAAATATCTTGGACTTTTCAATGCAATATGGTTTTAATAGGATAAAAACTTGGTAAGAGCATCATGAGTTTGATTTCTATAATCAGTTTCAACTTCAATAAATTCAATCATTCCATACAAATTCAGAAAACAGAATTTAAATTCAGTCGTCCGCCGGAACAAATCTCATCACTTTCAATCTGAGTCATTTACACAAACACAAGATCTCAAGTCAAGACTTTAGAAACCTTTTCAAGTCATCAAAGTACAAGTCAGAGTCGAGTCCCAAGTCACCAGAACCCAAGTCAAGTCAAGTCTCAAGTCTTCTCTTCATGCATCAAGTCAAGTCCCCAAGCAGTTAAAAGTGTGACTTGAGTCTGACTCGAGTCCAAGTCATGTGACTCGAGTCCCCACCTCTGATAGATAGATAAACTTTATTAATCCCCAAAGCAGAAATTGGGTTGGTCACATGCGCATAAAACACAGATCCCACAAAAGACATAAAAGACAGATATAAAAGACAGATCACATAGGAAAAACAATACATTCCAAGAGGACATAAATATTGCTCAGGAACCAGCCAAAGCCAATTAAAAACATTGCGATACCAATATAATGCAATGCCAACACATACAAGATATAGGCTTTTACAGTACAAGCCTATATGTGCAGAATAGCTATGTAGAAAACCTTGCAAACTGGTTAGCATCCTAGTTCTGTGTCACTTCTCAGTCACTTAATCCCCTTCAGATCGTGTCAACAGAGGGATTTAGGTCTGAACACACAGAGTCACAGACAGGCTGATCATGTACAACATATCCTGCTAATTTATTGTCATTTCAAAGTGAAAACAGTTACATACTGCAGCTTTCAGCGTGTGTAACACTGCACAGTGTGCACAGTCAGAGCCTTCTGTAAGCTGCAGCCTCCAGCCTCATTCATTCTCACTGTCATCCAAACCACTTTCCAGCACCGGAGAGAACACATCCACATTTATCTCCTCAAATAAATGTGAGAAAACACAAAATGAAGTGAGCGCTGGACAGAAACACATCTTTTAACCATTTAATCTTTTTTTATGTACTTTATTGTGTCTGCACCGTGTCACATAAGGCAACAAAAACACATTTATATACATGTATACACTTATGCGGTATACATGCACAGCCATAACTATACAGATACATGAACAGTATTCACATTTACATATAATACAGAAAATAATTGGATTTCCTACTACATAAACTGCCAATACATGTTGCATTTGACTGTATGATTTTTGCCCATCTTCCTTTAAATAGAATTGATTTGCTAATTTGATTTCTTAATTTCTTCATCACATTTTGTTTACGGCTTCTTTCCATTTAACAATTCACGGTGTCAAGGGACTAAGTGACTCTTAGTATTCTGAACACATATTTGTCATTTTAAGTTGAATTCTGTAGGGGTTTGTTTCCCAGCAGCATCTGTTCTGCAGGAAGGTTTAACTTTTTTCCGGAAGATGCTTTCCAATATCTCTCTCTCTGCAGGTTTAATGGCTTAACCTCACATTTTCAAGGAGCGGTGTGTGGGAGGGTTACTTGAATATTCATAATTGGTGTCTGCACAAATACACAAATAAACACACACACCCATACACATTGTCCAGCTCAAACAGACCGCATCAACAGACACCATCTCTCTACCAGCACAGAGGCATTAAATTAAGACGAGCAGTTTCATGCTCAGACAACCGTGAGAACTCAGAAATTGAGAGTGAAATGAGCTGAAAAAAGATTTTATTGCTCCTTTTTTAAAAGCTCAGACACACATACAGCATGCTTCATCTGGCCCAGGAGGTCAGTGTGTGTATATCAGATGTCTTCATAAAGAGACACACACACACACACACACACACACACACACACACACACACAGGGCAGGGGGTCAGGCCATAAAGCTATAGGACATAAATCATGTTTACGTTGCCACAGGTCGTGGTATTTTGGACCGCTGAGGTCGTACTTTCACCGTCCGCTGTCTGCTGATGTTTTGACCCTGATGTTCGACTTAGAAAGAAGTTTAGAAAGTTTAAAGTTTAGAAAGATGCTCCATTTATTGGAATCAGACCTGGGGAAAATAGCCTTTACACATAATTCATGCTGCTTGTTTTAACCTGCATGGAGTAGCAGGTGGGTGGGGTTTGAGTCCAGACAGTGTGTGGACTGAGGTGTGTTAACCTCTAGCCTCACTCAAGACCACACACACACACACACACACACACACACACACAGGCATGGGCACACACCTACTGTATAAGGCTTGAACAGATGAGGACACACAACACACATACACCTGAAACACACAAGCTCACACACATACAAATGCTCACATCCTGCATCCTGAAGCATGGTGGTAACACACACACACACACACATGTCCCTCTGTTACTTTCTAACTCAAACTCAAACACAAATACTGTATTTGAGTTTGAGTTTAAGTCACACACACACACGCGCACACACACACACACACACAGTCTTACTTAAGTCACTTTTGGGGTATTTACATAGACTTACATTCATTTCCTGGAGACTTACCCTAACCCTAACCATAACCACTACTTACATAAACCTAACCCTAACCTTAACCTAACCATAACCTAACCCTAACCTTAACCACTGACCCAAAAATCAGCTTTTTACCATTTGGGGACACAGCTTTTGTCCCCAATTGCACAAGCCGTCCCCAATCAACTGGTTTTAAGTCTGGTGTGTGTCCCTGAAAGTGACTTAAGTCATACCCACACACACACACACACACTAAAAAACAGTTACACAATTCAATGGATCCAGTGCCATTAGAGACATAAATGTATGTTGGTGAAAACGTCCAAGTTTAAAAATCAGACTGTCACAGGGACGATTATATGAAAACCCCATTCATTTTCCCCATTGAGAAATTATTAACTTTAGATATTGAAGGGCAAGGCTCACAACAAAGATGATGACATCACTGAGGACAAGAATCATTCAGTAGGCCCTTTGATGATGGAGCTGGTAAGGTTCTATATCTCACTATGAAGTCACAGAAGACTCCTGGACAAGTGGACACTGAGTTGGAAACCCGTTATTCCACCAACACATGAAGACCAACAAACATGGAAACTTCACGTACGGATGTAGGTACAAACACTGTTGACAGCAACACACGGACCATGTGGAATCCACGTGGAATCCAGCAGGACTCGGAAGACCGTAGCAGGACAGGTGAGTGAGACTTAACATACACATAGACATGTTCATAAACACACAGAGACACACACACACACACACACCATGATCTATATATAAATATTCTTACAATTGTTTGATGGCGTACAGAAGTACCAAGACTGTGTTTTCTTGTTCAGCTTCCGTTGCTTCTTGTATTATTCTTTGGGAATGCTCCTCATTAAAATGCTCAGAGTATCTTCTGCATTTGATTCATGTATCTACTTCATATAGTCTTAGACTGATAAGCAAGTATTTAAATTCAAGGCCGTAATTAATGGTTTAGTTGTGTGTTTGTATGTGTTGTGTTGACTGCATGACTCGATGAATGTAACGATTCCTTTTTACAAATATTCCCCCCGGGTTCACCAGTTGTCCCACGGGACACACTCCTGACTCCACCTTCCTCTCTGGCTCCTGGGAACTTCCAGACTCCCCCTCTCCTCCCGGCACCTGTCGAATTCCAGGTAGTCCAGGGTGAAGTGCTGTCTAGCGCTTCATGTGACTACCTGGTTCAGGTGTTCAGGGGAGAGGGGTGTTTCGGCAAAGTGGCCCAGTGCCTGAAGAAGGACACGGCCACAACAGTGGCTGTGAAGGTCCTCAGGAAGGGGGCCGATGCCCTGCAGGACTTCAACAGAGAGGTAGATCATTTTATTCTTTTTGATGATAACGCTCATGAAAGTTTTTGGGTAACATGTTTCAAATTTTGCTTGGTCTATTAAAATGTGTATCATGAAATGTTTATACCTAGCCAATGAACCTGGCTCATCTTCTCTCCCCAGCGGGCCATGCTGGAAGCAGTCAGCATCTTGGACGCAGACAAGTGTCACTTGGTGCAGTGGCACGAGTGTTTCCTGCACCGAGGACACCCCTGTCTAGTGTTCGAGATGCTGGACAAGAGCCTCCAGGCCTTCATGGAGGAGAGAAACCAGCCCCTGTCTCTCATAGAATTAAGACCGGTCCTGAAGCAGCTGGCCCAGGCTTTTGCAGGCTTAAAGTCATTAGGGCTGATCCACGGAGACCTCAAGCCAGACAACATCATGCTGGTGAACTGTGTGGATCAGCCCTACAGAGTCAAACTCATTGACTTTGGTCTGGCCACTCCCGCCTCCACAGTGAGGCCTGGAGACATCTTCCACGCTCTGTGGTACAGGTATGTTCTGTTGAGAGATTCATCGCACTACTGTAAATGAATAGTTGAGGTTCTGTCATTCCTCTGTAGCTTCTAGGAAAAATGTTGAATTTGACTGTAATTCACAGTTGGTGTCAACGTTTAGTGCTGATATAGTGTGGTCCTGTGTCTGGATTGGTAGCATGTCAGATGTTGTATTCTTGATCTTCAAATCTCAGTAACATTTCTTATGTTTGGCTCTTGTCTTCCACCCTCAGGGCTCCAGAGGTCCTCTTGGGCCTGCCAGCCACCGAGGCTATTGACATGTGGGCCCTCGGGTGCATCATGGCCTACATGTTCCTGGGTCATCACCTACATATTTCTGACAATGAATATGATGCAGTAAGTAACATACCTATATTTGATTTACTCTACAGTTACTCTAAGGTGGTTTCCACCACACACAAGTCTCCACACCCATGTGGAGATGTGATGTAGAATGTAGGCTAATGTGAAGCTGTATTGTCTTTCCAGATCAGATTAATTGTAGAGGCACAGGGACTCCCAGAAAACCACCTGCTGGATGCTGGTCTCTACACCAACTGGTTCTTCAGGCGTGACCTAGACGTCTGGAGGCTGAAGGTATTGTAACACCCTCCTGCTCTGGCTCTGTCTGGACAGGGTGTTTGTTTTTTCCAGAAGATCCAACAATCCTTTTAAAATTGTTAAAAAATGTGTGAAGAAGTGTCCCATACATATTCTGTGTTTCTTTAGACACCAGAGGAGTTCACCTGTGAGACGGGAATTGAGTCCATAGAGAGCAGGACTCACATCTTCGATCGGCTGAGTGAATTGATGCACGTAGGTGGTCCCTGTTTTCTTGTATAAAAAAGATTTCCTTCCTTCCTTCCTTTCATTTGGCACTTGACAAATCTTGTAACATTTGCTATGATTACCAATTAGATAGATCAATAGATAGATAGATAATAGCACTAATTAATAGTGTTTATTTGCTCTGTTTCCATGAGCTGTGAAGTGAATTTGACTGAACTGTCATTGACTTTGTTTCTAAATCCAGCTCTACCCAAACAAGGCAGTTGAGTGTCAGGATGGTGGGGCGTTCATAGGCCTCATGGAATGGATGATGGAGGTTGATGCTGAGCAGAGAGCCACGCCCGGCGACGCTCTGCAGCATCCCTTCCTCACCATGAGCCACCTGGAGGACTCCTACGCCACCAGCTCTTAGTAAGTGTGTGTGTCTGTGTGTGTGTAGGTGTTAACGCTGTTAACAGACAAAGCAAATGATTGGACAGGTGTTTGATCAATTGATGTTTTGACTGAAGGATTAATTGATTGATTGTCATACTTCTTGCAGTGTCCAAGCCTCCTTCCTGGCCATGAAGGATTTCTCCCATGGCAGCACATCAGCCACTACTGAATCAGTCACTATTGTCCCGGTTGACAAGACATCCACCACCTCTGTCCCGGTTGATATGACTTCCACGAACACTGACCCGGTTGACAAGGCGTCTACCTCCTCTGTCCCGGTCGATATGACTTCCACGAACACTGACCCGGTTGACAAGGCGTCTACCTCCTCTGTCCCGGTCGATATGACTTCCACGAACACTGACCCGGTTGACAAGGCGTCTACCTCCTCTGTCCCGGTCGATATGACTTCCACGAACACTGACCCGGTTGACAAGGCGTCTACCTCCTCTGTCCCGGTTCACAAGACAACTACTATGACTACGACTACTATGATGACTGCCACTGTCCTGGCCGCCGGGGCTTCCACTCCCTCCGACCTGGCCGACTGGGCTTCCGCACCTTCTGTCCCGGCCGACGGGGCTTCCGCACCTTCTGTCCCGGCCGACGGGGCTTCCAGTCCCTCTGTCCCGGCCGACGGGGCTTCCACTCCCTCCGTCCCGGCCGACGGGGCTTCCACTCCCTCTGACCTGGCCGACGGGGCTTACACTCCCTCCGACCTGGCCGACGGGGCTTCCACTCCTTCTGTCCCGGCCAACGGGGCTTCCGCTCCCTCTGTTCCGGCCGACAGGGCTTCCACTCCCTCTGACCCGGCCGACGGGGCTTACATTCCCTCCGACCTGGCCGACGGGGCTTCCGCACCTTCTGTCCCGGCCGACGGGGCTTACGCTCCCTCCGACCTGGCCGACGGGGCTTACGCTCCCTCCGACCTGGCCGACGGGGCTTACGCTCCCTCCGACCTGGCCGACGGGGCTTCCGCTCCCTCCGACCCGGCTGCTGAGGCTTCGACCGCTATCCCCACTGAGGTCAAGAAAAAAAGTAAGATACAAAGGAAGTCCAAATTTGATCTGTACAGGTGTATTATTTCTGATTCATATTATATTTCCTACTGTTGAGCAAAGGGTGATCATTTTGCTAAACTTCAAATTTTGCTTAACTTGCAGAGTTCAGACCAGTTAAAAAGATGCGGCGATTCCTCTCCAGACTGAGGAAGGCCCTCCATCGTTTCTTTCCCCATGCTGAGGAGTAACAGGCTCCATTTACACTGCCGCTGAAAGTTCCAGTTCAGATTTTTCCCACCAAACATTCACATCTGAGCAAAAAATCAGAACTCAGCACTAAGACCTGCAGTGTGAATGTAGCAGCTTCAGGGCAAAATAATAATCATAAAAAAATAAGTCTTTGCCCCTAGCAAATGGTTTAATTGTGCTGTTTTTTTGTGCTGTTTTCATTCTTGTATATGTAGATCTTGTATCTTTGCTTCAGATTCACTGCAACAAATACTAACAAGCACACCCACATTTAGGTTACATCTATTACAAAATAGAAGTGGTGTTAAAAATACTATTCTTTTGATCAAACAGATTTGATCAAACTCTCACTTCGGTGAAGGGATGACAACATTGGGAAACACTTTAAAGCAGAAATTGACCTTTACCTGCTTGTAATGCAAAGTTTTCCTCCCATGTGGCACCTTGAGAAGCCCATCATGTCGAGCCATTTCCAATGTTTTCTAAATTTCCAACCAATCGTAGCCACTGTTTCCCATTATTCCATTATTATTAACATAAAAAAAAATCAAGGTTCAGGTCCAGGAGGCGCCACCCTGCCAGCCAAGTGACAGCATATTTTCAGCCTGTATAAAGTTCATTAAACCAACATTAAAGTCAGAGACTGATTGAAACTGAGGCTGAGAAGGATGAGATACTACGAGATGCGATGGAAAAGATCCAGATGCCAAGACAGGTGAGGGTGAGTGAACCACAGGAGAAACCAGGTGTGGTAAACGGGTCTTGCTGAAAGGAACTATAAGGCATTGTGAGAGATAGAGATGAGAAACACATCGGCTTCATAGATACAACAGAGGAGAAGCCCACTGACCACACAGCAAGCCAGAAGGGAGAAAATATATTCCACCTGAATGGAAAAGACTATCTAATATTGGTCCAGCATTCAAACTACAGAGTTCACCATCTTATCAGACATAAGAACAAAGCAGGTGATCAAACTCACTAAACTGATAATCCAGACATGGTATGCATAAGACAGTGATATCTGCTGATGGCATTCAACTGAGGAGTATCGAGCCTTCTCAGAGAAATATGAGTTCCCACAGTCACATGATGCACTGGAAAGAGGGAACAAACAGTGAAAAGCTGCTAAAAGTCCTGGAATATCATGGAATTTAGAGAGGAGTATTCCAGACAGGGGAAGTCAGGGAATTTATTCAATTATCTGGGGAAGTTTTAGTTGTTAACATCTCAATTTGCACTTACTAGTATGATAGTCCTGTTAACGTAATAAATTTCCAATTAAAGTAAATTAAATCTAATAATGGTTACATACCATTAATGTAATAACCTTTTTCCTGTGAATGTAATAATTATGACATTATTGAGTTTTTTTTACTACATTAACAGGAGGATTGACATTTTTTGAAAAGTAAGATGTTTACAATAATCACTAAAGATCTCTTCTATACATATTCATTTCTTTTTAGATGTAATACCATAGTTAAAGCACCTGCAGGGACGTAGCTAGGAACTTTTTTTTTTTTTAAATAAAATAAATGTAAGTATTTTTAAATAAAGGACATATTTAATGCAGTGAATTAATACTCAGCTTGAATATAGAGGTCAAAGCCATTTTGCTCGCTGCTCAATCTGTCTTCTCCTTCCTTTTCCACATGCCACTCTCTTCTGGCTCTGCACATGACTAACAGCATCATGCTGAAATACTTCTAGTACCAAATCAAGACAAGAGACATTATTCCATATCAATGCAGTTGGCAGGTTGCTAACTAACATCCCAAAAACTCACTATCTTAGGCAATACATTCGCAACTCTGTCACACACAGAGGAGAGAGAGAGATTGGAAAATGAAAACTACTTTAATCACATATTGCATAATTTGTGGGTAAGTATCAAATGACTTTGCAGGATTTATAGAATACATTAATTCATGCATCCTGCTGGAGTTGCTGTGGCGCTCTCCAGCTGTGGCCCCTAGGATCGTCACCTTTCATCTTTCGACGCTGCATCGCTCTTGAAGTTTTCAGAGTCCTCAGCTCCTCCACCTTTGAAACGCTGCAGCGATGTTCACTCTGGTTCTGGAGCGGGCTTTGTCACTGTGGACTTTGTTGGCCTTTCTAGGCTTCACTGCGGTTCGTTCTTCCATGGTTGTGCACAGGAACCTGGAAGAAGTTCTGAACTCAAGGGTGTGTGTGGAGAACTTCCACCAAAACAGAGAGAACGGACCTGACTGCTTGTTTAGAAAGCTTGAAATCTCAGCAGCCATCGAGGTAACAGTGGAGTGATCAGCAACACTTGTGAACCCCTGCTGATGTATTATGTTCAATTTGTACAATAAGCCAGTGAAATATTACTGATTGTTCCTTAATAAAATGTTTTAGTCTTCAACTGTTCAAAATCTCACTTGAGACCGAGGTAGGACTCTAAGACTCTGTAGTGAACTGCTGCAACAAACAACTACAATATTTTAACTATAAAAGAAATCTATGTTTTTATTTATTTGTTTATTCCTTCATTAGGCTCCCTGCAGAATACACTCACACTGTGTTCAGTCGCTCACTGCTGCTGGGCTTTAGGTCCAGACTAGTCTCTGTAGGAGTGATGGAAACTGATCTTTTTACATCTTTTACATAGTTTGAACTTCCTCTAAGTACATTTAGTTAACAAAAATATATTTCTCGAGGGTGGATTTACTAGTTCTGGTCTTGTAAAACTACAATTTTTACACAGAGAAATTATCATTTGACCACAAGTGAAGTAAATACTGCAATCCAATGACAGGGAGTGCCATATGTTATGTATGTGTGTTGTATGCTCTATAATTCTGGGCACACACAGACACAAACACACACACACACACACACACACACACTACACAGCAGATGAGGGTTTTAGTTTTACACAACCATTTCTCAGAGGCAGAAATAATCTGATTGGTTGAGTTAAACCTCAGTGGGCGGAGCCAAAGAACCACAGTTTTTCAGAATAAGTTAGCTAGCTGTAGAAACTTCAATGGCAAAGAAGGAAATCTGGTCAAAATATAAATAAAAAATATGAACGGCAATAACTTGTTTTCATCCACTCCTGACCACGGCATCATGATTGAAGCTCAGCAGCTAGCTAACTAGCTTACCTAGCTAGCTATAGGCTAGTATGGCTAGTTTGAACTTGAAGGTCAGCTGGCTCACTAGTTAACCTAGATAACTTAGTATGGATAGATTGTATTTTTTCAATTAGCAGCAGAGCGCTAGGCTTCATAATATTAGCTTCCTCCTCTCTTACCTCTTGTCTTTTTCACTGAGCTTCAGTCTAATCCTACTATAGAATGAGGAACACTCTCTCCGTCTGTCCGCATCCATTTTGCTCCTCAACGGGTTGGCCAATCAATCTCAAACTGCACATGGGCATTGAGCATTGGCATAGGCAGGGACTGACGGAGCTGATTTTTCCATTTTCCCAAATTTACGCTGTTTATGCGCCATTTTGGCAAGTCTGCGCGGAGTTGTGGCGCGCGCATCCCCGGGTACGGACTAGTGTCACTTAGAAAGAAAAACTGTTTCTTTGGCTCCGCCCACTGAGGTTTAACTCAACCAATCAGATTATTTTTGCCTCTGAGAAATGTTTGTGTAACTAAAAGTCCAGTTCACCTCTTCACACGTCTCCTGACCTGCTGCTGTAACATGAACCTCTGTCTCCAGACACCTGACTCTCTGCCCCCCCCGCACTGTATAGCTGACTAATCGTTTTACCACAGAGAGAGAGAGAGAGAGAGAGAGAGAGGGAGAGAGACAGAGAGAAAGAGAGGGAGATAGAGAGAGAGAGAGAGAGAGAGAGGGAGAGACACAGAGAGAGAGAGAGAGAGAGAGAGAGAATGAGAAAGACTGAACTAAGTTAATATTTGTTTTATTAGGTATTTATTGTAGAATTGATCAATACTACACTGGTTACCTGAATTGATTCTAATGTGACATTTTGATTGGACTCCACACAAGTATGCATGAATATGTTGTTATGGTGATAATTATCCTGTATTTTAATGGGGAGTTTTAGCGCCCCGTGTTTCAGAGACTGCTCCACCCTGACAAGAATAACAGTTTGGAGGAAACGCTGAATATTTCCAATTACCAAAAAAAGAAACTCAGACTAGCGTTGTCAAAACCTTTTATAGAAAAGTCTTTTCATAATTGTTTTACGTCACTCTCCAGTTTTGATTGCTCTTATTTTCTTTTTTGTCGTTTTTGGGTTCTGCTTTTGTTCAGCATTGTTGTTTTGTTTAGACTTTTATCAGCTTCGGTCGATTTGTTTTTTTCGTCTTTTTTTTTTATCTCTCTTTCCTGTTCTTTTACCTGATTTTATTACCTCTGTTTTACTTACTTGTCTCTGTAAAGCACTTTGTACTTGCTTGGAAAAGTGCTATAAAAATAAAGTTAGTATTATTATTGTTATTAGTGATTATCAGTTCAAATATTGGCTATCAACAGCTTCAATCCACAACTATCAGTGTCGGTATTGGCCTTCAAAAACCCATACTGTTCGAACCAGTGTGGACATGCATTTGTGTGTGTGTGTGTGTGTGTGTGTGTGAGTGTGTGTGTGTGTGAGTCAGCCGTGTAGAGGCAGCAGGGTGCAGGCTGTCTCTCCTGGGTTCTTCCTCGTGGATTTGAGGACAGGAGGAGATGAGAGCGTAATCTTGACGGACAGCTCTCCCCCCGGCACGCCGCCGCCTGTCGGCGAGGCGGCAGCTGCTATCGGCTCCCGCAGGCCGGCGCTGCGCTGCACCCTGCGCTGCACCCTGCGCTGCACCCTGCGCTGCACCCTGCGCTGCACCCTGCGCTGCACCCTGCTCCGCCGCAGACCGCTCGCCGGAGAGACGACCGGACCGCCGGCAGCAGACGACACGACAAAGGAAAGCAAAACGCCCTCGCAGGTGGCAGCAGACTCCTGCAATGAGTCATGGGAGCTGAAGCTATTGTCATTTCCTACTGTGAGTGAGGCACTGTGCTGCTGTAAGGGTCGGGCCATTCATGAACTGAACTGAATTCATGTTAAACTCCAGCTCAGCTCCTGCAGTGTGAATGTGAAAGTCTCCCAGCTCTAATGAAACAGAATGTGAACTGAGTTGGAATGACAGGAAACAGAACTGAATTCCATGAAATTTGTCTCGAGTCGCTAAACATTATAAATCAAACATTATGAATCAAACATTATGAATCAAGTAAAAGACAGTTAAGCAAATCAAACACATTCAGTCATAATATGTGGATTACCATTACATGTTCTGCATCAAATACAACCTGAAAGGTTCCTTTAACATTTTATGATATTCAGTATTGATAATATATAACACTATGTGTAATCTCAGATAAAAAACCATGGAATTAAACAGAATTTCATTGAATTATATTAAACTTCCCAAAATTCCAAATAATTTCCAATTGTTTCCTGTAGATTTTTTCAAATTCCACTTCCTCAGAGTTAACCATAACCGTAATGGTAACCAAACTTGTTTTACTTGCCTAAACTGTTAGCTAACTGTTACCGTTAGCCGCAACCTTTAGCTGAAAATGCCGTGTCCAGTTCATGATGTTGCCACAGAATCCAATTCGTGGAGGAGGAATGTCATTTTAACATAATGTGTGTCCACAGATCGTAAGTCTGAGGCCACATCCACACTAATACGTTTTCGTGCATTTCAGAAATAATCTCCGTCTATACTAACACGCCTGAAAACGCATATCACATGACCATTCACGTACACTGGGCATGCGCGTGCCGGTGTAAACAGGAAGCAGATTGTCTACTCTGCGGTTGGTTGCTTAGTTGCAGAAAATACTACGGAGGAAGAACAGCAACGGTGAAAAGTACGACCAGAGATTTCTTTGCACGGACCGACGACGAGGTGGAACCGTTACTGAAAGTAACACACGAGTACAAGGCGGTCGAGGCGGACGTCGTGACTGATAAGACCCAATCAGGAAGCGAACGTGGGCGTCTGCGTCATCGTTTTCAAAAGTCTCCGTTTCCGCCCGTCCGGACTAAAACGCAATCCCGTAGTATTCGAACTAAAACGCGATCAGCAGCGTTTTCAAAAGTCTCCGTTTTAGGGGACCGAAAACGCCGGAGTAGTGCGGACGCTAGGCGTAAACGTAGCAAAAGTTACGCGTTTTAAAATGAAAACGTATTAGTGTGGATGTGGCCTGTGCTGCAGAGTTCGTGCTCGATCATTTCCGGACTTTCTAGTCATGTTGATGGAAAAACAAGGATTTAAAAAAACTACAAAAATATTCCTGTATCCTTGCGTAGTTACAGAGATTCGGTAAGCATACAGAAACTCGAGAGATACACGGTTACACTTTGCAGAAGCTGCCGGTGGCGTTTCTGTCCCCGCAGCACGGAGCGGAGACAGAAGACAGAAGACGGCACCGCGGCGGCAGGTTCCCAGCAGAGAGGACGACTAATTAAAGCTTTGACACCAAATCACATTCCACGCTGTTTCAACCAAACACGTCTCTGCCTCCCATGTTGCTCCGCCAGCAGATCTATTGTCAGAGGGATTAAAAGCTGTCACATTTCCCCCGGGTCTTGATGGTTCCTCCCCGCAGAAGACTGTGAGGACCGCGCTGTCTTAATTACTGTCTGTCATGTTCTGTATTGTTGCCGTTTTGGGTTAGATTCGTCTTCGCAATTATTCTCTCGCGCTGTATTGTTTCCTTTTTAGCCTCTAATTCTCTTAATCACTCTCTCTGTCATCTATCTATCTATCTATCTATCTATCTATCTATTTTTCAGTTTTCTGTTGTCAATAATGCACAGGACACAGCCAATTTTCATATATAACTTTATTGAATATATATATGTATATATACCTTATGTTTTTTGTCTTTTCCGGTGAGGATCAGTATATTGTATTGCTTCCCCCATCCTTAATGTCCTTTTTACGTGTTTGTCTGCTGAGTAGAAATATACTGGTTTACCATTTGAAGAGATTCAGGTTTGATTCTGTCTGTCAGTAGCCTAAGTATTGGGACAAAGAGCTGGAGCTCGGTGGGGTTTTTCTGCTGGTGACTCACCCCCGGTTTAAAATGGATTTCACGTTTCAGGATATGAATTTGAGACAAAGGAACAGAAAAGTCGAGTTTTCATCCACACAAAAAGTGCATGTGTCACTTTGTAAAATGCAAAATGACAGTTCGGGACGGAGACATCCTCAACGCTCATTTTGTGACTTTGTTACCATTATTTCTCGAGAAAGAGGCTGGTAATTAGCTCTCCACTGCAAACACAACAGCAGAAATGATATTTTCTGTGTTGCCTCTGCCTGCTGCGCTGCTGCATGCTGTTATCAGACGCATGAGGCGACGTATTTACTAGTTTTACTTATTATTCACCATGTTAAACCACTGACAACACCACAAAAGACTACGTTTAGCTCACCTCCCCAATACTCAGGCTACTGACTGTATGTCACAGGTAGGCAGGAAGCCTTTAGCCCAAAGATACAGGTGTAGGAACTCTGAAACAATATTAACATTAAGAATATCTATACATACCACCACGAAAATAAATAGATTAATATAAATTCTATCGCCTACAGGTATACACTAGTCAGAACATTAAAAAACACTGATTATTAGGCTACGTTGGTAATGTTTAGAAAACAAATCAATAGCCTGCAAGGAAATGAAGTGATGGTGATCAATAGTGACGATGGTCGGTGACAATAGAGAAAATAACAGGAAAAATACAGGAAATTAGGGGAAAAAAGAAGACAAAAATAGTTATAGAGAAAATAAGAGTAAGAAGAAAGAACATAACAGAAAAATAAGAGCAAAATAGAGAATGTTACATAAAAAAATGATAGCAAACATCAGAAAAAATAGAAAATTCAAGAGAAAATACGAGCAAAGATAGATGATTTTAGAGAAAAAGTATAAACAAACTAAAAAACTAAACTAAAAAATAGAGAAAGCTAGAGAAAAAAAAGAAGCAAAAATAAATTAGGGGAAAAGAAAAGAGGAAAAATAGAGCCTTAGCGATAAAAAAAAAAAAAGAGGACCAGAAGGTTGTCGGTTAGAATCCTCAGAACGGCTTTGGAGAACTTGAAAAAAACGGGGGACAGGAAATGAGAAACGCTCTCACCTCCTTCAGCAACTACCATCACAGTGCCCGTGAGCAAGGCACTTAACCCCCGCTGTTCCAGTGGAGCCGCCCAGTGACAACCAGCAGGAGACTGTGGTGTTACTGGGCAGCTCCCAGTGTGACTGACTGCGTTTACATGGACAGCAATAATCCGATATGAACCCGATTAAGACGAGAATTTTCTGATTTTCTTAACCTGAATAAGGTCGTAGTCGGAGTGAGCAGAATCACATTAAGTCGCATTATTTAACAGCATTTTACACCTTATAGGGTCTATGTGTAATTTCTGGTCCAATGCTGGCCTCTATCGTTCAGCGTTGTCATGACAACACTCTGCCCTCCGTAGAGCGAGACCATCATCAGCATGGTGGGCAGGTCGGACTGTTTCACAACCAACAACTATGAACTTTCTGTCATGTTTTACCCAGTTAGCGCATTTTTTTTTCTGCGCTTGTCGTGATCAAGATCCTGACGTCACCACGACTCCTGCTGTCTGTGGATTTTTGGAACATATCGAAGGCGACGAGTAGCTATTTTGTTCGTGAATAACACCACGTCCCCGCCGCATAAACAGGCCGGTCCATTCAAATTCGAGCTGTTTGGAGGATTATATACATGCCGAATTCACCAGAACACCCTACAGATTTGTAATAACGTCTCAACTGATATTTCCCGATGTGTGTTTTTTGCCGATAAGCAAGGCAAAAACAAACTGCCTGATTTTTTGAATGGACCTTGGTGTGGCAGGAGAGCCTTCAGCCTCGGCCCGCTCCTGTGTTTTTGGATGCAGAAATCTCCACAGCCTCTGCTGATAGTTACGAGTCATATTACGCCTCAGTAAAGCAGAAATATTACACATTTAACCTTTAATCCAGCCTCTCTATCGGATGAATTCACGCCATTTTGCGACACAAGCGGCGATCCGACCGCTTGACGACGCTCGCTCCGCCTTGCAGAGGTCGCAAACTTGTTCACAGAGGAAGAAGAGACAAAGAAGGTGAAGCTGAAACTGTCACCATGCTCAGGATTTTGAAGGAAATGGAGATGGTGTTTTCAATAAAGTCTTTAAACTGTCCGTGTCTCCATAGGAATATGAATGGAATAGTTCTATAAGCAATCCATATAAACAGCTTATCCAGAAAATTGTCTTATTTAGAAAAAGGCTAATAGTCGGTTTATTGCTGTCCATGTAAACGTAGTGAATGTGTGAAACTGTGAATGTGAAGCAGGGCGTTGCTGAAAAAGAGCATGCACGCTCAGTCAACTCCCCCGGATAAATAAAGGGTTGATAATAAAAATGACGACGATAATGGTAAAAAGAGATGAAATTACACATTATCACCCTCTCACATTTGTGCACATGCTTTCCACGTGACACCATTAACTTTTAGTGTAAATAAGCGAAGAAAAAAAGGGAAATGAATTAAAAATCCTTGAAAGGAATATAAAAAAATTACAAAAAGAAAAATTTCAAAATGTACAAATACCCTGCAATAACCATTACGATCATAGAAACACCAGCAACATGATATTAATACTCAAGGAGTTACAATCTCGTAACCTAGAGATGATAATCAATCACTCAGAATGAAAAGACAACCCAAAGATTACCATTTACAGACATTATGTGCTTTTGTTGAAGTGAATGGATCGATAATATACTCAATAATATTGTCAATAATACATTTATTATTCTAGTTTGTGAAATAGGATATAGTTATAGCTAAAAGAGAGACGGAGGGAAAGGGGAATAGAAGGCTGTTGTGCTCTTTCTCTTTCCCTCCTCCTCCAACTCTTTGTCAACCAGGGTTTGGGGTGAATTCATTTTCATTTCAAACAGATCCAGAAGTGCACTCACAGTTAAATATACCCGTCCAATAATAAGTTCAAATTTAGAAGATTTAGAAGAGTTTCAATTCAAAATGCTGTACATCCATCGTGGAAATTTGTTCCACTTGAAATTCCTTATTTGATATTTCAAAAACACCCTCGAAAATATCCTCAAAACATAAATATTTTGTAAGAAAAGCTCTTAGGATAACTCACAACTTCACTAATAACCTGCTTAACTTTCATGTCAGCGATCATTTTGTAATTTCCAGGTGGGGAATATATTTCAAAATGGTGGATATCTCACTTTGGAAGTAAACTCTTAATTTTGTACCCATTTACTTGCTGATATCATAACAAGAAGTGAGTTTTTTTTTTTGTAATATTTCTTTGATTTAAGCTCTAAATAAAAAATCCACCCCCTGAGTGTAAAGTGAATTGACCCCTGACCCTGTTGCCGTGGTTACAGCCCTTTGCGGTAACACTCTACGGAAGCTGCCTTCGTAAGCCTTCGGTATCAAATCGTCGTCATAAGCAGTCATACAAAAACCCAGACACAGTTTACGTGATTAAACACTGAATACATCACATATACTGCAAAAAAAAAAAAAAAGCCCATCTTTACAAGTAATTTCATCTGTGTTAAAGCTGCGTTAAGTAAGATTAACACACTGGCATTTTTAACGTTTTCTTTTTACATTTTCTTATCAAGCCAAAAAAAAGAAAATGACAAAGCAGGATTATATTGAATCGTGATATATTACGTCTTTACTAGACTTTCTGTTGGATCAAAATGAGAAAATGTGACTTCTGAAATATTTCTGTCCATTACAGGCCACCGTAAACTGTTTCAAAGACCGGTCAATGTTGCTGGATTTGCTTTGTCGCCAACAGAAGTAAATAAAAGTCATGAAATTTACTTAACGCCTGTTTAAGGCTTGAATCTTAAATTTAAAATCCTGATCTATTGCCAGAGTGGTGTAATAGTTTAACTTGTTTCCAATACAATCCATCTGGTTTCAAACAAGAAACAAGTAAAATATCTTCAAACAGGAAGAGCGGTCACTCAGGACATTGCAACTTGTTTAGAAATTTGTCGATTTTTCACTCCAAAAAATACGATTTTAAGACTTAATATGAGTTACTTGTTAAGATGGACATTTGTTGCAGTGTGTAACCTAACAATGACAATAAGCGGTGTGTGGTGTGCTGGAGGCAGACAGGGTGAAGCCTACAGAGCACGGCTGTTTGTTTCTCTGGGTTTGTGGAGAATGCCCATCTGTCACTGTAATTACCTTTGACACAAAACGAAAAAATATATAGACTCACAGTTTGTCAGCCTCATCTACTAGTGTGTGTGTGTGTGTGTGTGTGTGTGTGTGTGTGTGTTAAAAGAAAACCGGGAAATGCGGCGTTCGCCATCTGGCCTCTTAGAAATTGTATTATTTGTGAGGTTAAAAGGCATCGAACGGGTCAAAATCTTCTTCTTGTGAAAGTGAAGTTGCCGGTTTGAATCCCCGGAGCGGTTGGCGAAATCTGGGCGGGGCGGGGCGGGGCGGGGTTGGGGTGGTGGGGGGTGGGAGCGAACGAGTGACGAGCTTCCCTCCCTCGACAGCTGAGGTGCCCTTGAGCAAGGCACTTTACCCCCCAATTACTCCACTCCCAGACATGAATGTGTGATTTTTCTGCAATGCTGAGATGAAAGGTTTAAAAAAAAAAAAAAAAAAAAAGCCTCCACATCACCACCGCCTTTGAACTAACTTAACAGCTTATAGAGAAGAAGTCATGACCATTTTTAAGGCAGTTGTCATGAACTTGCACGTACTGTTTTTAGGTTTTTTTTATGACCGCTTATGAAATCGTAAGTAAGTATTTATGGCAGCCAGATACCGTAAGCGGAAGGACAACCAAGTTACCGTTAAAGTGTCACCCAAACATTTTCAGCCCTCCTCTTCCTCTCGTTCAGTTCAGATATCTCTCTCTCTCTCAATCCGATTCCATCTCTTTCTCTCTACCTTTCTTTCCTTTCCTTTCATTTCAACTCTCTCTCTCCTTCCCACTCCTCTCCTCTCTCTCCCTCCTCCTCCTCCTTCCTCCCCTCTGAGGTTTAGTTTTAAACTGGCGTGGTTTTCCTGTTAAGTGTGTCTGAGTTGCTATCCCTGTCCCGTTTGGCCCCCAGCCGGTCCAGGGTTCCCATGTTGCCCCTGTCCCGCTCCATGGTGGCGGTGGATATCGGAGCCTGCTGGGCCGGCGGGGCGGCGGACGTGGAGGTGTTCAGCGGCGCCGCGTTTTGGGCCACGGCCGCCGCCGCTGCCAAGTTGGACTTGGAGAGAGACGGGAGCGTGCCGCTGCTCATTACTGCCGCTCCTCCTCCTCCTCCTCCTCCTCCGCTGCTGGAATCCTTAGGGAAGTAGTTGTGGAGCTGGTACAGCGTGGCGCGGTCCACCGTGCCGTAGAGAGGCGGGGCGCCGCCTCCCAGGCTGCCCAGCTTGGAGTCCCTCGTCAGGGTGTACATGGAGATGTCTCCGCCTCCTCCGCTGCCCCCGCTGGTGTGGTGCGGGTTGGGCAGCGTGGCCACGGAGAAGGGCGGGGCGGAGGGCGGCAGGCTGAAGGTCTTGGAGGCGCCGATGGGCGAGGTCTCCTGGGAGCGCGGCGGGTCGGTGGAGCGCGAGCTGGAGCGTGAGCGCCGGCGGAAGCGGTAGCTGGGCAGCCGCAGCATGGCGTGCGTGGTGCTCTTGAAGAGGTCGGTGCGCGAGCGGCAGCGCAGCTCCTTGTTCTTCTCGATGTAGATGTTGACGGCGAGGACGCCCACCATCTCCGCCAGGATGAAGGACAGGCCGCCGAAGTAGAAGGACCAGCCGTAGGAGTAGTGCCACTTCTTATCCTCGTCCTTCTTGGGGGAGATGTCGCTCAGCGCCGCGGAGATGTACACTATCACTCCGATGATGTTGCTCAGGCCTGAGGAAAGATACGAGAGTGCTAAGTGCTCCTCCGGGACAAATTAAGCTGCAGCTTGATTAAAAGATTTTGTTGGCATGGATATTGGGGTTTGCAACAGACTGTACTTCCTTTCGATTACACAGGAAGGAGGCGGGTATAATATGAAATCCAATCTGCATATCATACATAATAACAGCTTATAATGTGATGCCTGTTTTAGATAGATAGATAGATAGATAATTTATTCCAGAGGGAAATTCACAGCAACCTACTCTTCACTAGTGGCATGATAATGAAATCTGAAATAGTGCAACTACTTTCAGTAGAATAAGGAAAAGCAAAAGACAGATTGATTAAAGGAGAAAGGAATATATATTAAAGAAGGGATTTAGTACCAATACCGATTAGACACCTTGAGTTTTCAGTATCGGTAAATTACTAATCCACATTTGAACACAGGAGTAAATACACCAAGAAGCGATTGAAAACTGAATTTCCCGATTTACCAGATTCGACCGCAGGCGAAGCAAAGCCGCAGTCTCACCTGCAGCTACGAAGAGAATCCCTCCCCCGAGAATAATGTTCCTCTTGCTCTTGTAGAAGCTGCTGGACGCGACGCAGACTCCGCCCAGCAGGAGCAGTATGGCGCTGAGGATGGGGAAGATACTGGAGGCTCGCACCACACCTGCAGAGGAGGACACAGATACGTCAATCCCTGCTGACTGAAGTGACATCGTTCCTCGGTCGTGGCCAAATTGTCGCATCCGATCGAAGTTTGCTGTTTTCTTTTGTTTTTTTAGTGCAACGCCTTCTGAAGGTGCGAAGTCAACAGCCCCGTGACACTCCTGCCAGTTAAGGTGTTACCGAGACTTGCTATAGCTGACACTACAACTTGGCTGCCGAACAGCAGCTGTGAAAAAAGTTTAATTTAAAATCCATGGCATCAGTAAAGGGATAATGTGCAGCAGCTCGCTGAATCACCACCACAACCGAGTAGATTAAAATCCTGGTTTAAATCTGAAATCTTAACTGATGAAATGTGAATCTTACCAGTTTCCCCACAGAAAATATCTATAGTGGACAGCTGGGAACCAATGCAGAATAATAAACTGCACCTGTGACAAAGTGCTCTACAGACCACTAAACAATAACAAAATAAAAGCCCCCGTAAATTTTGGATACTGTGCTTCACTATTTATGAGTCTCAGCATATTTCCAGAGAGCAAAACTGTTAGCGCTCAATCTGTAAACCCTTCTTCAATCTGTAAACAAGTAGCAGCTGGCAATAAACCTGACAGAGTTAAGGGTTCAATTCCCACCGGTACCACCCAGACTAAAAATGTATGCAGCGTCCACCTGTCTCTCTTGTAGCCGGCCCCCCTCCTCCTCCTCTTCTGCCCAGCTCTCCTGCCCATTATAACTGGAAAACCCATCCCACTGAATACGGAGCTGTAGCAGCAGTCGTGTCCCAAATCTCCCAGCAACCACTGCTGGAGCCATAATGGAGGTGAACTGGCTGTGCACAAATAACGGCTAAATATATAACAACCCAGCAGGAAAAACAGAGATACCTAAAAAACAATTGTTGTCCATTCAGTAATGTTATAGTGAACAGTCCAACAGAGAAGATTTGTTTCCAAATTTGGTTTAGGCTAATGTGACACAGGAAACTCTAATCTTTAGCTTTAGCCCTAATCCTTGATCCTAATCTGTACTCCAAAGCTACTAAGTGTAGCTTGAGAAGAGTCGGTTAGGCTTTGTTAACTTTAGCTAACTAGCCAGCAAGCTAATTTACCAAAGCAACCAACTTGAGACTAGACACTACTAACACTAGCCAATAGCTATGTTAGCGATTGTGCTATCAGATGTGCTTACTACCAGACAGTATGTTTAGCTGAGCTGCTAGCTAACAAGCTAACATGATCTAAACACAAATTCAATTGCAGCAAAATTATCAGTTCCCAATAAAAAACAAAATGAACCCTGTCTGTTGAAGGTTTTTGAGACAACTAAGTCGTACATTTAGAAAATTTATCAACTAGCTTTTCACAGCTACTGTTGCTCACAAGCTTAAGCTCCAATATGGCTGCAAGAGGCTGCATTACATACGTCACGATGTCTCTGCAGACATTTGAAACCTATAAGCAAATGCCATAACATGCTGAGAATAGCAGAGGAACATTATAGGAGATGAAAGTGCTGAGTAGCTCCAACTCAGCAGGGAACAGGTGGACTAGCGGAGGCTGTGAGTTATGAAGGTGACTTTTCAGGATGCGCTAGCTTTGTTACCACTGAAGGGAAAAGATAATGCTATGATAAGCATTTATTCCACGATACCTCTGTCAGACGTGTCAAATAGCGGCTGCAGGTAATTCTCTAAATCTGTTTTAACCAGATGGAAGCAGCAGATATGATATAGTACGATTCAGATATTATTAAGTAAAGAATCAATCACAGAAAAGTAGCACAAACTGGCTTTCAAATAGCCTACTTTCCTGTGACTTTCTAAACTTAGGGGAGCTGATTATATGGCCATATGTGACAAAGCCCACCCATTTCAGATGGTTTCAAATTAGTCAATAATAATGTAGTAAATGATAAATAAATAGAAAAGCAAAGAATTAAGAATCTATCTAGAACGAATTAAGCATCACTGCCTTTTTCATAGAAACGTTGAAAAAGACGACTCAAAATAAATGACACACCTTTACCGACCAGATAGACAGACAGACAGATAGAGAGAAAGATAGATAGAGAGATATACACGATAAACCAATAGATTTAGGACTCTACTAAAAGATCCTGCTATCAAAATGGAGGCAGGATGTGAAACCTGAATCCTGAGCTGAAAATAATCCGTTAGTGAAGGCTGTTCTTTCAATCCATCTGCGGAAAGGAGCTTTCTCTACACCCCCAGACTCCCAACCCCATGCACCTGGGCATTCACACACACACACACACACACACACACACACACACACACACACACACACACACACATACACACACACTTACACATACCTCCAGCAATGCTTTGCTTCAATCTGACATCCGTGTATTGATGCCCGCCCACCATCCCCTTCTGTCCTTTCTGTATGTGTGTGTGTGTGTGTGTGTGTGTGTGTGTGTGTGTGATGTATGCTGCAGTGTGCGTATGTGTGTATGCTTATGTAATGTGTGCATACATCTCTATGTGCCATTCATTTGTATGTATATGCGCAAATGTGTGTAAGTGTGTATGTGTGCATTTGCCTGCTTTTGTGTGTATATATATGCAAATACATGTGCCTGTGTGTGTGTGTGTGTGTGTGTGTGTGTGTGTGTGTGTGTGTGTCACTCACGCAGCAGATACTCTGCAGCGTCCTGGTCGTAGTCGGCGTCATCTGGGAAATGATTGATCTGGGAACACACACCTCGCTTCAAACCTGAAAAAGAGAGAGAGGGAGAGGAGGAGAGGGTGAGGAAGAGGGTAATACAGAGAGGAAGAAAGAGAAATAGAGATCAGAAGGAAGAGAGGGAGAAAACAGGAAGAGGTAGAAAGAAGAGAGAAGGGTGAGAAAGAGAGTGATAAGGAAGAAGAGAGATAGTGAGGGTGAAGAAAGCGAATGGAGAGAAAGAATGACAGATGGAGAGACAGAAGAAGAAACACAGTGAGAGAGAGGAGGGAGGAAAAAGAGATGGAGAGAAGCAGCAATAGATAGAGAAGAGAGGGAGAAAGAGGTAGAGACAAGGAGGGAGAGAGATAAATGGAGAGATGGATAGAGAGAGAAATGTTGAGAGGGAGGAGAAACAGATAGAAAAAAAGAAAGATTCAAAGAAAGCGAGGAGGGTGAGAGAGAGGGAGTGAAGAACAGATAGGCCAGAGAAGAAGAGGAGAGAGACAAATCGACAATGATAGAATGACAGAAACAATAAGATGGAAAGAGAGATGGAGGGAGAGAGAAAGAAAGGGGTTGAGAGAGAGAAAGTAAAGGTGTATAGAGAGATAGAGAGAGGGAGAATCCTGCGTTAAGAACAAAAGTGACAAAGACCAACCAACATGCCTTCTCTGAAACATTAAACACATTAAAGGTGCAATGTGAAGGATTTTTAAACATCAATATATCATTGTCAAATTAATTGTGGTATCTGGTTATAATGGAACTTTTTCACAAACATGGCTGACATACTGTACATCTGCAGGGTTTAGATCGGTTCTCATCATTGCCGACAATATTACAGTAAGAAGCCAACTTTCTTAGCTAACTGGCTAACCGAGGCTAACCGTAATTTCTGGGCTGTTAGCATTTTGTGAGCCTCGATCAAATCGCTTTTTTGTAGTTGTGCAGTCGTCTGACAACAGAAACAGAAACATCAATAACAATTTGTGTTATTAGCTAACAGAAAGTTGGCTTCTTAAAGGTCCCATATGGTGTAAAACAGGACTCCCCTCTCCTCTGTGATGATAAAGGAGTTGGATGGTCTATCTAAACATGGTGAAAGTATCAAAACGCACGGTCGCCAACTAAATCCACACAATCCATATTAGAAAAGCGAGCCTCTAAACGAGCCGTTTGGACTTCCGTAACTTTGTGGCGTCACAAAGGTTCGCTCATTATCATTTTTGTAAGAAATAATAGACTAACAAAGTGTTTTATTCAAAGCGGTCGAGCGGTCGTCATTGTTTATTACCGGAGAGTTTTCCCTACCTGTAGCCGCCGGGCCGCGGCGTCTCACGTTTCACTCTTGAAACGGTTAGCCAATCGGAACAGAGGGGTCGTTAATATTAATGAGCCTTAAAGACACGGCGACAGAAACAGCCTGTTCTTGGTAAGGCTCAGAGAGATTGAGAGTGTTTTTGGTACATGACACCACACACACAGCTTTGAATGGACCTCAAGACAGAAAATAAAACACTGGAAAGTGGAGAATATGGGACCTTTAACATTGCTGGCAATGATGAGAACTGATCTATATCCTGCAGAAGTGCATCAGCCATGTTTGTGAAAAAGGTCTATTAGTAAGCAAAAGAGACCATGGTGGAGATGATTGGTAGCCTCAATCACACCCCAGTGCTGTTGTTAATGGTAGTCTTTCTCAAAATTAAGACTATGTTACCCATAAACCCTGTTGTTACTGTTTTGTGCCGTAAAGCGATCCAGCAGATTTCCCTCCAGATCCACCAGGTGGAGAAACTATGGAGGATGCAGAGTAGAGGCTGATGGAGGCTGACAGGCTGCTCGGTCTTGTTTGTTTATAGTAATTACACTAATGTCTCAAAATTAATATGGTTAATGATTTGTTGATGCTAAAATGCTGCATGTAGCACCTTTAACTAAAATCAGAAGACATTTCTAATGGGCTTAACAGCTGTGTCCTAAAAATTCTGTCTGTGTGCCTATTTGCGCAATAATGTGTGCATGCATGCACGTATGTTTGTATTTGCTTCTGTATGTGTGTGCGTGTGTGTGTGTGTGTGTGTGTGTCCTGTCCTATTAAATCTGTCTGTCTCTCATGGACGGCGAATGAGAAAACTTCTCCATCAGCCACTGAATGAGTCATCGCTCCTAACTGAGCTCTCTGGCATTACCATCAGCTTTCTATTGAATACATATGTGTGTGTGTGTGTGTGTGTGTGTTTGTGTGTGTGTATAAGTGCATGTTCCCTGATTTCGGTAAAGTCAAAAAAGCCTTTGGTAGAGAATGAGCACAGTAGGGGGGTTGCATGAGGCTGTGGTTAACTCTTGGTCCTGCAATATACCTGGAAAACCTGTTATTTGCACTATTTTAGATGCCAAAAATCCCAAAATGTGAATGTAGGGAAGAGGGGGGTGGGGGTGGGGGGTTGTTATAGCAGTCACACCCAAGAGAGCGTTCTTTACTCTGATTATAGGAATGACGTTGATGCAGTAGATACGTGACGAGGCAAAGTAGCTAAAATCACAGTAAAAAAAATGCCCTAATGGCTATTATGGCTTTGATACAACAGTTACCAACGCATGTGTGCTGTCTGGGAAGTTTCTTACAAAGCAGTGTACATATATAAGAAAATAAACAACAGCAGGAAACAAGAAAAGCTGCTTACTAGCTCCCTGGTTACCAGAGACGGCACAGCGAGGAGCGACTGAACGGAGCGCCTGGCTGCGCGGTCGGAGCTCGTCTCCGGTTTATCAAAGGGAAGTGGCGGAGAGGTGAATTATTATTTTTTGGCTTATTAGCGCTGTAAGCATTCTGCATTGAGATCGAGGAGCAGCAGCACCCGGGAGCTGGGAGCGGGTCTAGAGAACTGAACAGTTTTTTCATTTTAGGGAAACTGAAGCAAAAATGAACAAACTTCAGTGTCTGGTGAAGAAAAACAAATCTAGTTTCTGTAGCGTCCCACAGCGCGTTCACGGTGCTGATTTATAGTTTGTCAAATATGCACAGGGGCTTGTGGGAGTGCAATTTAACTTACATTTTTTACTTTTACTTCCTTTTATTCATTAGATACAGCTGATGACCACAGTGAGCAGCAGTAGCACCGTGGTAAAAAACAACTGCATTCAAAAAAAGAAGAAAGTCCATACTGCAGAATAAATGTTTGCTTCTTTGTCTGCTGCTGTGGATTATATTATAATAAATAATAAACGTTTGTAATTTATTTGGACATCAGTCTGCATCCTGAGGGCTTCAAGAGGAGTTTTGAGCTGAGCGAGCAAGTTCTTTATTCTGGAAAAACCAGCTACATGTCATGGCTAACTATCCAGTGAGTTTTTTAAATCGCTTTTCAAAAGGTGGATAAATGATTTTGATATGAAACTAAGGATTTCCTCCTTTTTGATAAATATAGAGCCGTATGTATCTAAACTTCAGAAATGCAAAGCAATTGGCGAAGCTAATATGACTGGAGAGTGTGGCGATGCAAAAACTGATTATATTTTATGGTGCTTTTTGTTGTAATTTCCCTTGACAAAGCACACAAATAAAATCATAATAAAATCAAGTTTTGCATCAGATGGTGGAAAGGTTTTATATGCAGAAATTCACAGGACAGAAACTAGGACAGAGGATAAAGAAAAGAAGTTTCTGGTAGAATTTGAGAGAGACCACAGGCTTTTAATCGCTACACCACCCCAAATATTTGCACATCTCTTATTGTATGTTGGATAAGCTTTGATCTAGAGATGGAATATATTTTAATGAACCCATCGTTTCATTCTCTGAACTGGTTTTGGTTCCAAAGGGTTAAAGAACAGACAAACAAAACAGACAAACAAATGTGGCAGAATGTGCAATGTGTGCTGCTGGTAGATACCAGACCGGTCCTTGTTGACTGTTTGTCTGAGTGTGTGTGTGTGTGTGTGTGTGTGTGTGTGTGTGTGTGTGTGTGTGTTCTTATGCAGCTCATCTGTGTAATCAGAACGGACATAAATAGGTGTTCACACACACACAAATACACACTGACCTCAACAAGAACCTTGAGTGACCAATGCATGGGAAAACACACAAACACCTCCCTCCACAACCCCCACATACACACACACACACACACACACACACACACACACACACACAGAGCCGTACCCTCCAGGCAGCAGATCCTCCAGAGGCCGGAGTGGGTGAGCGCCCCCGGGTCTTTCTTGTCCTTGTTGTTGGACTCGTCCTGGGAGGAGTTGGCGGTGCTGTTGCAGATGAACGCCCGGGCGTACAGCCAGTAGTCCGTGCCGATGGCCACCGTCATCAGAGCGAAAGCCGCGAACGCTCCCATGGTGGTCAGCAGCACCTGGATGCCCCGCTCACACCACACCATGGCTGGCAGGGAGGGATGGAGGGCAGGGTCAGGGTTATTTATGAAGGATATTTACAGGGCTGCACCAAGCGTCCAAAAACCACGGTGGTGGCAGCAGCAGTTCCTCTAACGTCCACTAGAGGCCGGCTCCAAAAGACTCGACCAACTCCACGAAGTCAATAAATCTTTTTGGCAACCGTAAACCCAATCTCCAGGCTGTGGGTGACGTCACACTCACTACTCCATCTGTTTTTACGGTCTATGGGCTGCACCGACTTTTGGGAGTTTGGTCACTTTACCCAGTATGTGACCAGAGGGTTGACACCAAAATCTTCTCTGTGTCTCCAATAGCTAGCTCTAGCATGCTAATGCTTTAGCATACAGTATGTTACTCACTGTAGGCAATTAGCATTAACCAAAGTATAAAGATAGACCCAAAATCTATCAATCAAAATCAAGTCCATTACGAATCAACAGCGCAAAATCTTTAGCTGTCATGGCTAACTTCGCCAGCAGGATGCGACTACACTGTCCCTCGTGGGCCACCGTAGCGGATTTGTGGAAGTCTATGACTGGGTGATTCTTTCCGGTGTGCTCTGGGTGAGAAAAATAGAGCGATTTTTGATCAGAAAACAACTGAGTACGCAGCCTGAAGCAGTAGAAAACGTTGGCACCACGCAGTCAGCAGTAGAAGAAAATGCCAAAGCCACAAACCACTGTGTTAACAAAAACTAAAATGACCAATATGATAAAAAAAACTCAACAATGGAAGGGTGGGAGATGTAAGGCCTGCTGCAAGCCGGTCCAACAGTTTCTAGCAGTGTGAAAAAAGTGAAAACAAATTGAGTGTGCAATGCAAATGTATCATAATTCAGTGAAATTGTTCCCGAAAAAAACCCCAAATGCCCCTAAAAATCAGATCAAGGGGGTCAAAAAATGCCCTGACAAATAAGTTAATTTCTTACCCTGTTATGTAAAGTTATTTATATTTTCTCAGCCGGTCCAGACATTTAAACTGCTGACCTGCTGCTCAGAAGCTCTCCTCTCTAAGCATCAGTCTGCCATCAACCACAGCAAGATTCCCATCCAGAGACGTTAATATCAACGCACTTTGCAAGCAAGGGGGGGGGGGGGGGGGGGGGGAGATTTGTCTTTGGCATCGGGTCAGTGATAAAATCAATAAAGAAGAGGTGGGAAAAAAAACTGTAAAGCTTAGCGGAGAGGAGGAAAGAGGAGAAGAAAGCAGAGGACAGAGGTTCATGAACACATTAATAAAAACAGAGCAGGGAAGGAGAGGAGACGAGTGGAGAGGAGAGGAGAGGAGACGAGTGGAGAGGAGAGGAGAGGAGATGAGAGGAGAGGAGATGAGAGGAGAGGAGAGGAGAGGAGACGAGTGGAGAGGAGACGAGAGGAGAGGACAGGAGGGACAGGAGAGTGGGTGAAGAGGAAAGGAAAGCAGATAGAAGAGAAGAGAGAAGAGGCATAAATCGGAGATGAGAGGCAAACGGTGGGAAGGAAGACAAAAATAAGATGCTAACCATCTCTTGTTAAAGGAAACACTGAAACACAGGAGGTGAATGGAGGAACAATAGGTGGGAATCTGTTTGAATGAAAGGAGATTACAGAGCGAGAGCGTTTCTTTCCAAAAAATTTGATATTCACCATTCGAATAGAAAAGACACCGACTCCTGACTGCTGACATGAAAACTCAATTTGGAAAACCATTTAGCTATTCTGAAACCTTCGCCTACCAAATACTGACATTATCCAAAATAGAGACATCTATATGAATGAAATATTTAGCAGTGAATTTCAAAAGAGACATTATTTTTTTTTTCCAAGTCTAAATCTATACAGCGCTTTGGGATGAAACCCTCATTCGAGCGTCTCTGTGCGATAATATTTACAAGTGGAATATTAATAAAAACACAAATCGATCGCGCTGAGAATATCAATTCCAGTGTGGGCTTTTAAACCGTTTGGCTAATTCAGCGGGCCTGCGGGGTGTTTCCATGGCAACAGAAATCCCAAAATAACAGAGAGCACTGGTCCTCTGACCCTGAAGCTGACCTGCCTGCTGGAATATGCACAAGGTAAGACCCAAACACACTGCACCACACACACCGCTCCGTCTGCACGGAGAATAACACAAGTCACACTTTGGGTGTTAAATCAAAAGTCTGTCAAGAGTTAAGTTTTCACTGGAAACCGGAATTTGACTTATTAGGCTTTTTGTCATGTTGTTAATTTGATCATTCTCTTCCATGTTGAAGTTTGATGTCATTTGGTTTTGGTGTCCAGTTCGCCTGTGTCTGTTTGTCATTTATATTTCTTTTATGTTAATAATAATAATAATAACCTTTATTTGTATAGCACCTTTCATACACAACATGCAGCTCAAAGTGCTTTACATCAATAAAAGGCAGATAAAAAGATAAAATTAATATAAAAGAACAAGCAAAATGCATTGCATTAAAAGAATGAAATCAAGTAAAATAGAAAGATAAAAGAACAAATACTCCCACTTTTAGATGCACATTGCAACATGTTAATGTTTATATAAAGCCCCTTAAAGCTTCTTTTTCTCACTCGCACAATTTGTAATTCTCTCTTTTTGTTCATGTTAAATCATTTTGTAGGAGGAAATAAACTAAACCTGAAGCCAATTTGATTTTGGGTTGAAATATCCAAAGTCGCCGCGCTGCTTGATTAGATTTGAATTTAGATTAGGAAACTTTCATGTTCGAGTTAATAACTTTCAAGTTATTTGAAGCCTCATTCCCAATTTAAAAGCACACGAGAGCCACATGAAACAAAACAAAAAGCGTTACAGCAGAATGTAATGTGGCATCACATACTGTCTGACAGCATGGCAGAAAGGTCACAGTTCAATCCCTGCTGCAGCTGAATGACACTGAACCTGTCTGCTGCCTCTGGACAGGAAGTCTAAACTTTAAAATGCACAGGTGAGTTGGAGCAAACAGCTTAAGTCCATATAAGATGTTAAAGGTTCCATATTATAGGAATTCAAATTTCCTTCTGTTTCTATACATCATATATCATATATCTATCTATACATATCATTAATGAAGACAGTTAAATTTCATTTTGTTTGAGTGGTTAAATGTAAAGTTATTGCATTTTCAAACATCTTCAGACTAACTCCAGGAAACGCATCACAACTAGCCTCGCTCCTGATTGGCTGCCTCGCTAAAGAATTGCTAAAATCCTTCCAATCAGGACAGTTTGCAGCATTTGAAACAAAAACACTTTTTATCCTGAACCACAGAATATTTGAAAACAAAATAATGAAAACTGAATAATATGGGATCTTTAAAGTGCCAGGCAGACACTTTCAGCACTACAATAGCTGTTATTTTCAATTAAAACATTATTATTATTTATTTTTTCCAGTGTATCTCTGCTGCCTCAACCCTGCATGTCACAAATCTGATTCGTCGTCGCTGATCTCAATAAGAACAAACATTTAGCGTGGTTACACAAATGCCAACACAGATTAATCAAAGCCACTTGCCTGCTGAATCCAGGCCTATGCACACATCTGTGCTCGAGTGTGTGTGTGTGTGTGTGTGTGTGCGTGTGTGTGTGTGTGTGTGTGCACGCTGTGTATAAACACCCATCTGCTTTTCTGCATGGTTGTGTGTGTCTGTGCATGTTTGTGTGTTGTGTATTTGTGTGTGTGTGCATGCATATGTGGATGTGTGCTTGAGAATGTGTGTGTGTGTGTGTGTGTGTGTGTGTGTGTGTGTGTGTCATGCATGTGTGCATACATGCATCCACATGTGCATCTGGTTGTTTTTTTGTGTATGCCTGTGAGTGTGTGTTGGGTAAGACCACACACATCTGTCGCTCTGTGTGTGTGTGTGTGTGTGTGTGTGTGTGTGTTACCTGGGGGCATGTTTCTGCCTTTCGCCTCCATCTCCTCTCCCCCCCGTTGCCGCTGTTCTTCTTCTTCTTCGTCGGTGAAGAGCGCTCCGTAGCCCCGGTCCGAGCCGCCTCCATCCACCGTTTATCCTTCGCTTTCTCTCTCCTTCCTCTCCTCTCCTCTTCCCTCGCTCTTCTGCCTCTCCCTCCTTTCTTATCCCTTCTTCTTCTTCTTCTTCTTCTTCTTCTTCTCTCCCTCTCCTCTCTTTTCCTTGAGCGCTCTGTCTCTCTTTGGCGAGCGGGGACACTTCAGTTGGCGTCCTCTCTTCTCATTGAATTGTCACGGCAGTCATCTTAGCTACTGTGAGAGGGGAAAAAACAGAGAGAGAGAGAGAGAGAGAGAAAGAGAGAGAGAGAGAGGAGGGGAGAGAGATAAAGAGCAGATGAGAGAGAGTGAGAGGAAAGACAGAAAGATAGAGAGAAAGGAAAGAGAGAGAGGAAGAGAGAGATAGAAAAGGATGGATTCGATTAAGAAACGTGACGTGAGTCTTGAAGCTCCTGTACAAAAGCAGCTGCCACACAAACATGGTTTCTATATGAGGATGATATATCATAAAATAAAATTAAAAAAAACAACAACAACAAACCGCACCGAAACCTGACGCCGACGGCAAAACGAGTCAAACCCCTGTCAAACAAGAGGAGCTGGTTTGCTTCCACATTAGAGAGAGAGAGAGAGAGAGAGAGAGAGAGAGAGAGAGAGAGAGAGAGAGAGAGAGATATAAAGCAATAGAAAAGAACAGGCGATGCGAGAGAGCGTGCTCTATTCCATTGCCATGGCAACAGTGAATTCCAAAGTCTACGGTGGAGCAGGCGAGTGTGCGTGTGCGTGTGTGTGTGTGTGTCTGCGTGTGTGTGTGTGTGTGTGTGTGTGTGGAGAGCGGAGGGATGGATGAAACAGCTGAGAGGATTTTGCTGAGATTAAAAAAAAAAAAAAAAGTGTGTGAATTCCACTGCTGTGCTGAGGAGCCTGGACATCATACATGACAGATACAAACACACACACACACACACACACTCACACAGACACACACACACACACTCATCAACACAAACACACAAACACAAGTGTCCAGATATATGCATATACATGAAAAATGAGCGTACAGAAAGAGAGAGAGAGAAAGACAGAATGAGAGAGTGACACAGGGACAGAGTGACACAGAGAGAGTGAGAGTGACAGAGAGTGAGAGAGAGATGACAGACTTGTGAGTCATTAGCACACTGGTCATGCTGTCTTGGTGTTTTTTCATATCCGTCCAACTTTCTTGCCTCTGAAATCGAGGCTCAATCAGGAGAATTCACCTTCATCACCATCATCATCATCGGTTGCCTTTTAAATCCGGACCAGCAGCACTGACTCTCCCTCTCACACCATCCAGATCTATATATAATAATAATAATAATGTTCCTCAAAACTCAGAAACCCTCCTGTAAGCTGTTCATGTTGACGTCATTCATCCCACCAGCAGAGCTTTGCAGAACAAAACCTGTATACTTGTCTACTGTGTTATGTATATCGTGGGTACTTTTCTTCGGTGGTGTTATATCTGTACGTCACAAGATGAACATCCTAATGGACAAATAAATCCATCATTTTCTGATGCTCTTTAGCCTTATTTGATATATTTTACTTTAATATGTTATTTTACTTAAGCATGTATCCTTTACTCCTTAAATCTCTCTTATAAACACTTTGTTTTTAGACCTGCTTTTACTTGTTTTTATGGGAATGTATTTGTAATAATTTTACTTCGGCATGTTTCCGTTCCTCTTTCTATCCTTGCCCCCCCCCCAAATATCACACACACACACACACACACACACACACACACACACAGAGAGAGGTCAGAGGTCAGAGGTCAGGCTCCTACAGAGCAGCTGGTAGGGCTGCTTGCTTGTTCCTGCATTTCACAGACCGTCTCCCCCGAAAAAGAAAATCCCCCTAAACGCTGACACAGGGTCAGTTTATGCTAGTTTGTGCACTGACCTGTTCCCATGTCAGCTGTGAAACTGCAGGTAATGCAGGGGGTCCCAAACTTTTTCAACCCAAGTAGAGACGTGTTTGACCACAGAACCCCGTTCCATAAAGGCTTTCTCCAACCTCCAAAACTATTCCAATATATTGGGTAAGGAGGTGATTTCAACAAATATTATTCTGCTGAATGAAAAACCGTCGCATGAACGGTTCAGACTTTAGTCCCGCCCACAAAGGCTCTGATTGGCTCGATTGTTTCTCCAAGCGAGAACGAGCCTTTGACCAGAGCAACACCAGACTCTGCATCGCTCGACAAAATCTGGAAAGCGGGCGGGACGAGATTCAGGAGAGTTTCTATACTGTAAGGTGAAGAGATAACAGTGAAACTTCTGATGGGAACAGTCATTTCTATATGTTCTCTGCTGGTGCTACTGTTTCTTCTTCTGAAATAATACTGAAATTAAAGCTCCTGTAGGCAAGATTTCTTATGTAAAAACACACCTTTCTTATTAGTGCCCAATTCTTCTTTGGTCACTGGTGGGAAAAACTCTCGTTGCGCTGGAAGTGACGAATCGAAACTTAAAGCTTTAAACTTCAAAATGCCTCGTCCAGAGAAAGCTGAACTTCCTCTTCACCATATCCACTCCAGCCAGACACTAAGAAAAAAGAAATATAGTTTACTGACGCTACCTTACATGGATTCCTGGGTAGTGAAGTCCTTCAAACTCTCCAAAACTCAAACCGTTATCTCTCGCTGCCACTTGGGGCCGTCGAGGTGCAAAGTTGTGCAAAAGTGTGCAAAGGACCCCTTGGAATGCCCCGAGAACCCCTGGGAGTCCCCGGACCAATAGGGAACCACTACTATATAAGAGTCTTGAGGATTTTGAGATGCACTTTTGAACCGCCTCGGAGAAACAAATACTTGCATTTAAGCTTAAACAGCAACCAGTAAAACAAATTTCATATTCACACAAGCTCGATCCGAAAGTTAAATCCTGAAATAAACTCCCCGCTCAGAGTGAGGCGCTGGGTCTGCGAGGACGGCACCCGCTCCGCAGCACAAGACAAACGTGAACAACAACATGAGCAGAAAGGCTCGCCGCCGGCAGCGCAGACGCACGGCGAGGAGGACGAAAGTTCAAGGACGAATCGGCCGCGCTCGGCATGCATCATGAACGCAGCGGCGGGATGAAGCCCGCCACGCAGCAGCAGCAGCATACAGAGCAGCGGCGGCTTGTTGAGACGATGGAGACGAGGCATCAGGGAGCGATCGTCAAAAACAACCTGATCCAGAGAGCAAAGGCCTGGCTGGTGGTGTGTGTGTGTGTGTGTGTGAGGGAGAGAGAGAGAGAGAGAGAGAGAGAGAGGGAGAGAGGGAGATAGAGAGCAGAAGATACGTCACTCTATGTATTTTCTTGTATGTTTTGTGTTTGTGTTTCTTGTGTCTGTATTGTGGTGTTGTGTGTGTGTGTGTGTGTGTGTGTGTGTGTGTGTGTGTGTGTGTGTGTGTGTGTGTGTGTGTGTGTGTGTGACACCAAGTGTGTGTGTATCTGTGTGTGTGTGTGTGTGTGTGTGTGTGTGTGTGAGAGTGATAGAGAGAAGAAGATAGTGTTTGTACATGTATGCGTCACTACATATTTTCGTGTATATATTTGTATGTTTTGTGTTTGTGTGTCTTGTCTATATTGTGTGTGTGTGTGTGTGACACTAAGTGTGTGTGTTTGTGTGTGTGTGTGTGAGAGAGAGAGTGATAGAGAGAAGAAGATAGTGTTTGTACATGTATGCGTCACTACGTATTTTCGTGTATATGTTTGTCTATATTGTGTGTGTGTGTGTGTGTGTGTGTCTAATTACAAAAATGAACTATGGTAAAAGAAGGATACCATATATAAAACTTCTGTCTTTATTATAGGAATATTACTATTGCTATAGGAGAAAAAGTGCCATAAAATATGTTCAAGTCACTATATGAACTCACTATTGAGTACCAGACACGTCATATGGCCCTAGTGTGTGTGTGTGTGTGTGTGTGTGAGAGAGAGAGAGAGAGAGAGAGAGAGAGAGAGAGAGAGGTGGGTGCAACTTTTTTTTTTATGAAGGATATTGATATGCTGCACAAACGCCAAGTGGAGCAAAGTGAAACACAATAGGTAGGAAGCAGGTCGGGTGTTTCTGTCAGATATCAGTAGCCCGCGCGCTGCTGTCACAGCCCGCGCGCTGCTGTCACAGCCCGCGCGCTCCTGTCACAGCCCGCGCGCTCCTGTCACAGCCCGCGCGCTGCAGCCAGACCCGACACTCATCACACACTGTAGAGTTACAGCTGACAGAGGAAATGTGACAAAATGTCGGTCAAGTTGACGGTTTGATGCTCTCATGTGTGTCAGGATGAAGGTTGATTGAACACGTCCGTAACGAAAAATCACTATAATATTCCTATAATACTCCTATAGGGATTTATAATGTGTCTGTTGTACTCAATAATGAGTTTATCATGACATTATCGTACTATATGATATGATATTACTGTAATATTCCTATAATATTTCAGTTTTCCTATGATATTTGTATAGTATTCTTCTTCAATTTGGTATAATATAGTTCTTTTTCATTTACCTTACAATTCGTTTGCTTCACGCGCACGTCTTATTTACCTTGCCCATAAACTTGCAGCTATAATTCGATTATTGATTCATTTTTTCAATTAAAAGCAATGCAGTGACAAGGCGGTGCGCTGTCTCTATATTGCAGATGCCGATATTAATATCAAATCAGTCCAATTTGTACATGTGACGCTTCTTCTTCAGCGCTCAGCATGCATGCAGCACTCCGATTCATACCGATTTGTATCATGCAATAAATAAAAACAGAAACCACCGCTGGTATTGATTATTTAAATAAATAATGACTGTGGTCAGTCCGTGCTTACCTTGGCGCGTGTAACTTTTGCAGCTGGTGCTGATGCGAGGAGCCGCGAGACGAGGCGAGGCGAGGAGAGGAGAGGATGGAGAGAGACGTGAGAGAGAGGAGTAATAGGCTGGGGAGGAAGAAGGATGTGAGGATTGGATGTGGAGAGGGGGAGAGGAGGTGTGTGTGTGCGTGTGTGTGTGTGTGTGTGTGTATGGGGGGTGGGGGGGGTGGGGGCGTTAATGTATTTTCTCGCTTGTTCTTGTAGATTTTGTCACATTTCAAGCAATTTGCGAAATAGGTAGTGTTGGGGTTTTTTTTTCCTGACATCTTCCCATCACCAAGGATCTGTCAGCACACTCTGTCATCTCTCATTTCACCAAAACCAGAAGTAGTAGGCCTATTCTGAAGATGATTGATTGGATGATTGAGTGGCGGAATGACTGAATGAATGAATGAATGAATGATAACATCAATCACAGCCAAAACAATCAGAGCTCCACTCAACACTGTTTGGTGCTAAAAGTGTTCACCAAATGGCAGATATACAGTATGACATAATACATTATACATCTGTGTGTGTGTATGCATGTTCTCTCTGTACAGTAATCTGAAAATACACACAGTTTTGTTTGCCTTCCCTGTACAGCTCAATGGGGAGACACACACACACACACACACACACACACACACACACACACACCAACTGTCACATGTTACATAAGGTTTTGGTTTCCCGAGGTTGGGCAACCTTTTTCAGTCCAAAATTGCATTAAAATTTGGACCTTAAACCCCATGCACCCTGATTTTCCCCTTAAATTTCCCCTTAAGTAGCTTCAAAGTTAGAAAAAACATTGGTAACCCTTTAAATTGCACAAGTGTCCTCACTTTCTGTAATGAATGGAAGATAAATCAGTGCAGACAGTGTGTTTCTTCCTTTCTTCTTTTTCAACTAGTTTATCTACGTTTTTTAAGTATGTGGTAGTTCTACTTATCTAATACAATTACTGGTAAAAGCACCTTTTTGTTTACTTGTATATTACTCAGTAATTACCAGTCATTCTAATGCTAGTTATTACATCTATTTTACTTGGAAATTACTTCATTATTTCATTACTGTGTAATTAATGGCCTGTAATTTAAAGATTGCCAAAACATTTTATAGAGTGACATTTTCAAACCCAAGAAGCACCATTACATCACATGGAAAAAAAAAATCTAGATCATCATTTTCTACACATTTCCCTGAATTTCAGCCTGACATGTTTGGCATCTTTGGAAACCTTAGGATCTTGACTAGAATTTAAAATAAAGTTCTGTGGGTTTGAACAAAGCTTGGCTGCTCAACATGCATTTGTAATGTTTAAACCTGGGGTGGAAGAGGTTGACGATGTGATGTGACAGCAGAAGACAGATGGAGCAGGTGTGTTTTCACTATAGTTGAGGCCCCGCAGGAAGGTGGGGGTCACTGTGTTCCTGACTAAACACTGTGGAGGACACACCGACTAAATCAAATATTAAAACCCTTTCTACTGAGTTACGCAGCCTTTTGCACAATACATGTCTCACTGTTTCATGGCTTAAAGGGGCAATGAGTAAGATTGTTACTGACCCACATGGCACAAAATGACCATGAAACACTGAGTGGACAAAACATTCGGCTGAAACGGGCTGAGCAGGTGAATCCAGGTGAAAGCGAAGGAAAACACTTTAAATTCCCCTCACTGTGCAACCCAAATACCAACTTCCAATAATATAATATTTCTTTCAACAATTTATGTGTACAATCTTTTCAGGACCTTATATATTGTTTTATAACCTCGACTTCATCTTCATCATTACCCTCCTCTTCCTCTCAAACACACAGTCAATTTCTGACTATTTTTTTTAATAGTTTTTTGTAATATTCTTCTTATTTAAGGTCTGTTCTACTGGAGAAACATCATGGTTTGTCAATTGATTGTCAAATTCCTGTTTATGCCGTGATCTTTGATGAGTGATTTTGGGGTCTCTGGATTGTAAAATAAAGTTTTGACTGATTGATTGATTGATTGATTGATTGATTGATTGATTGTTAGGTCTCCAGCTCTTCACAGCTGAAGTGAGATATGACTCCTCCATGTTCAGAGAGATTAAAGTTGGATCAGTCCACAAACCAATCAAGTTGATACACAGATTATTATTATATATTATATAATTATTTAGATTGTATTTTTTCACTCTCAAAGTCGGTTGAGATGTTTGTTAAAGGTGACGATGAAGGTGAGGAAATGGTTGAAGAGGGTTTTAGTTCTCTTGGCAATCAAGACATGGATTGGAAACAACGGGGTGCCACTAAGGAAGGAGTTCCTGATACCTGGGTTTTGAGTGTATGTCAGCGGGGGGTTGATGATTACTTGACCAGGTGCTGAGGTTTCTGGCTTTCAAAACTCACTTTTTGGATCAAAAACTTCCCACCTATTGGAGTTTCAAGGCACTCCCCATCCCACTCAGACACCACTGGTCTGATTTTGATAGATTTTGACCAATAGCCAACAAATAGGTCTATTAGATCTACAACAAATGCCTTTGATTTACCCAGTTGGACTGAATGAGTAAGATTATTGATTACTTAGTATTTAGGTTATTGAAGTCAAACCTGAATCTCCTCAAATGGTAAACCAGTATATTTCTACTCAGCAGACAAACACGTAAAAAGGACATTAAGGATGGGGGAAGCAATACAATATACTGATCCTCACCGGAAAAGACAAAAAATATACAGATATATATTCATTCAAGTTATATATGAAAATTGGTTGTGTCCTTTGCGTTATTGACAACATACTCTTGAAGACTGAAAAATATAGATAGATAGATATATAGATATATAGATAGATAGATAGATAGATAGATAGATAGATAGACAGATAGATAGATAGATAGATAGATAGCTTTAGGTTTACTCCTGTGTGTTTATTAATTGGTAGAAGACAGAATAACAGTGTGGTCATCAGTCATTCTGCAGACATTACAGTCCATCCCAGAGAAATGATTAGCACTTTTTTTTTTTTCAGTCTTCACACATCTTGTTCTCTCTGTTATGAACTATCCACTCCTGACTCATTTAGTGAACTGGATGATAATAAATAAATGAAAACTCAATAATGTTTCCTACACAGCAAAATCATCCGTTTTTTTATTTAACTAACTTTGACTGTAAAAATCAATACTATGCCAGTGTTAATATAGGCTGTTTAGAACACTTTTAGACACATCCTACAAATCTCCAGTCATCAGCTGTCAACTCCAAATAATTGTCACCGAAAAATCAACATTTATTAACACTGGAAAATTTGTTGTGATCAGTCATGATGCCAAACCATGACTGTAATCAGCCTAAAAGTCATTCTTCTTCTTTTTCTTCTGCTTCTTCTTCATTTTTCTTCTTTGTCTTCTTCGTCTTCGTTGTCTTTTTCTTCTTCTATATTTTATTATGTTCATTATTATTAGTAGTAACAGTAGTAGTAGTATTGATTAAATAATGTACATTTCATCATTTACTACTAATTAGTAAACAATGTAGGAAATGTAAATTAATGTAAATTAACTAATCATCAGTTAGTTGTCAGTTAAATTATAAGTAATAATTATTAAATAAAGATTAACTCACCATTTATTTGTGATTGCTACGATGTAGTGTTAAAATACTACTACTACTGCTACTACTACTACTACTAATAATAATAATAATAAATAGACTGAGTATAACATCATGAATAAATGCTAAATCTCTTTGTCAGGTGCCATACCCTTGTAACGCTCCGTCTCTGTTGCCTTTCAGTGAAGAAGAAAGAAGCAAAGAAGAAGAAAGGGAGGAGTGAAGAACGAGTGTGGAAAGGAGAACAGACAGGTAGAACTAGACTGCCTTTACAGGTTTAATAAGGAACAGCGAGGGAGCCGAACTAAGACGGATAGTCAATATGGATCAGAGGGCTGCCAGGGGAAGGGGAGAGCTGAGGTGTGTGTGTTTAAGAGTGTGTGTGTGTGTGTGTGTGTGTGTGTGTGTGTGTGTGTGTGTGTGTGAGGGGGGATGAGGGGTGGAGGGGCAGCTGAAGCAATAAAGACAGACAGAGAGGAAATCAATGCCCCGGCCAGAAAGACAAACATGCTGAAATGAAGTGCCGTCCCGCTCTGTAACGACAATAAAGCCAGTCGGGCAGAACCTCCTCTGACTTCAGTCCAGTCTCACAGTCAGGAGGGTTATCACTACAGAACCTCCTCTGACTTCAGTCTCAGTCACTCAGTCAGGAGGGTTATCACTACAGAACCTCCTCTGACTTCCAGTCCAGTCACAGTCAGGAGGGTTATCACTACAGAACCTCCTCTGACTTCGGTCCAGTCTCACAGTCAGGAGGGTTATCACTACAGAACCTCCTCTGACTTCGGTCCAGTCTCACAGTCAGGAGGGTTATCACTACAGAACCTCCTCTGACTTCAGTCTCAGTCTCTCAGTCAGGAGGGTTATCACTACAGAACCTCCTCTGACTTCGGTCCAGTCTCACAGTCAGGAGGGTTATCACTACAGAACCTCCTCTGACTTCGGTCCAGTCTCACAGTCAGGAGGGTTATCACTACAGAACCTCCTCTGACTTCGGTCCAGTCTCACAGTCAGGAGGGTTATCACTACAGAACCTCCTCTGACTTCCAGTCCAGTCTCTCAGTCAGGAGGGTTATCACTACAGAACCTCCTCCGACTTCGGTCCAGTCACACAGTCAGGAGGGTTATCACTACAGAACCTCCTCTGACTTCGGTCCAGTCACACAGTCAGGAGGGTTATCACTACAGAACCTCCTCTGACTTCGGTCCAGTCTCACAGTCAGGAGGGTTATCACTACAGAACCTCCTCTGACTTCGGTCCAGTCTCACAGTCAGGAGGGTTATCACTACAGAACCTCCTCCGACTTCGGTCCAGTCTCACAGTCAGGAGGGTTATCACTACAGAACCTCTTCCGACTTCGGTCCAGTCACACAGTCAGGAGGGTTATCACTACAGAACCTCCTCCGACTTCGGTCCAGTCTCACAGTCAGGAGGGTTATCACTACAGAACCTCCTCCGACTTCGGTCCAGTCTCACAGTCAGGAGGGTTATCACTACAGAACCTCCTCCGACTTCGGTCCAGTCTCACAGTCAGGAGGGTTATCACTACAGAACCTCCTCTGACTTCGGTCCAGTCTCACAGTCAGGAGGGTTATCACTACAGAACCTCCTCCGACTTCAGTCCAGTCACACAGTCAGGAGGGTTATCACTACAGAACCTCCTCCGACTTCAGTCCAGTCTCACAGTCAGGAGGGTTATCACTACAGAACCTCCTCTGACTTCAGTCTCACAGTCAGGAGGGTTATCACTACAGGAGGAGGAACTGTCCGACAGGAAACACTAAATAGTTTTCATATTTAAAGCTGCTTTTACTTTCTTTATTCTCTTTTCCCTCGCTTCTTAGGAAAGTTTTGTACAAGGACTTTTCATAATTTTACTTGCCTGTTTTTATGCTAAATGAAAAAAAAACAACTATAGTAATAATAATATCAAAAATCTGAATATGAAATGATCAAGTAGGAAAAATAAAACACATTATGTTATATTACTATTGTTATTATTGTTGTTATATTTTATTCTTCTATTATTATCCTCTATTCACTATTGCTTTTTTTGTTTTTTATTATTACCTCCGCCAAGGAGGTTATGTTTTCGGTGCCATTTATTTGTTTGTCTGTTTTCTTTGTCTGTTAGCAGGATTACGGAAAAACTACCGGCCCGATTTTCATGAAACTTTGTGGAAGGGTGTAGCATGGGCCAAGGAAGAACCCATTAAATTTTGGAGCGGATCCGGATCTGACTCACGAACAAGCAATAATAGCACGAACCTTGGTGGAGGTTTGCGCTCTCTGAGTGCCCTTCTAGTTATTATTATTATTATTAGTAGTAGTAGTAGTAGTAGTTGTAGTAACAGTAGTATTTGCATTGAAGTACCTCGTCCCTTTCTGTCTCTGTTGCTGTCTCACTCTGTCACACACACACACACACACACACACACACACCTCACCTACATAGAGTCTTGTATGTGTTTACCTGTAGTTGATCACTGAACGAGCTGCAAATATCTGAGACTGGTTTCCCAAACAAGTCGATGTGGAAGAACTTTGAGGATTTTGACCCGCAGTAATAAAGACCGAAATACAGAAGTCCTCTTTAATTAAGGATAACACTGAGGCCAATTTGGCTCATTTTGACCGTTATGCATTTTTGTAAGTCCTTGAGCCATGCGGGTGAAGTAAATTATGAAATGAATCCCGCTAATTAATCATAATTAATTAAAGGACAATTGATTGAGGAGGTAAGTACCTCACAGCCCCCACCGTCCGTTTTGTCTAACTAAACTTTCCACTGTCTGTACATCCGCTATGAAGGATTTCAAACCCGATTTCACTCACCTTATTATAAAACGTTACTGCACTTAAAACAATATTCCAGTTCATGACCCATGCTGAGTGAGTTGAGCCTCATGCTGGGGCCTGCGCTCAATTAAACTAACGTACCATATGTCGTCTTTCCTTACGTTGTCATCGTGGCTCGACCCAGAGGGAAATAAACCCTGATGGTGCGAGTGCCAGGCTGGACCCACTGAGCTGTACAGGACCAATTATTACTCTTGTCATGTGCGACCCGACCGGCCGGCCCAAAGCCCACACTGGGTCGTGACTGTGCAAAAAACTCGAGGTGCATATACACATTCACCACTCAATCTTTCCTTTTACTAGGATATATCTGTCATCTTTATTGCTTGTTTCCTTGATAGCTTCGAAATGAATTGAGTTAGATATTAGTATAGCCACTCCTCTTTTACGGCAATGTTTAAAGGAGCTGGAGAATATATTTTTATACCCAAACCTTTTGCATAAAAGTACTTGGACTCTTCTTGAGGCCGTGATCAGATGGAAGGCTTTTCCTCCTGCTCAAATGCAAAGCTCAGCTGTGAGCTAGAACCAAAGGGACGCTAGATTCGACGCTGATTCGTACGTGCTATTACTAGCGTCCCAAAGACTTCTATACAAAATGCAACCTGATCTCACAATGCGTGGCAGAGGGACGTATTTCAGTTTGTGGTGGGGGAACGCTATTTTCACATAATACGCGTCCACGGCGCATAAATCTTCATTTCAGAGTTCGTGTTCATTTCGCATATTTGTGTGAGATCATGTTGACAAAACTACCTAAACTTCATCAGACCTCTTCTTACCCCGCAGAGTATCGTGCGCACTCCTTCTCTCTCACAGGTTTTGGTATTTTCCTGGGGGGACTTTTATTCTGAAGGGCTGCGTGAACTGTGCGTGCAGCAGTGTAGAATCAACGGCAATCGGCGAGCTAGCGTTAGCTTTAACTCCCGAAAGCTGCGTTTTGGAAAAATGAAATGACTTTATTGGAGCTTTGGTGGTACTGTTTACATGATGCTAAGGCCTATCGGAAGAAGGGTGAAAGTTTGAGCAGCCGTTTGGAAACCGCACACAAAAATGAAGTGATTGGTGGGTCGTTTGGGTAACTGGGTGCTCAAAGGTTCAACGAGCATTCATCATCTGCAACCCAACACTAGAAACTTTACCCAATACTTTGAACACTCAGTTTATAGGAAAGCTACTTCTATCAGCAAATGAATCCCCTTGTATATTTAGGGAATTTAGTAAACAAGTTATAATAAACCATATTTCCCCTATCCACCATCCACAGTATTGAATTTGACCAAATTGCCCATTAAACATTAAAAGGTGTTGGTATCAGACCTGACTGGACTGAAAGCAAGTTCCCCGGTCTCATTCACCAACAATAATGCTATGATTATGTTTTGCTTTATACATAAATCTGTTTATAAATATGTTCACCTTACAAGTGATTCTCATACCTTTGATCACCCAGGCTTATACACTGTATTTGTACAAAATAATAGGAATGACCACAACTTAACATTTGTCATAGTTACAACTGTCTGTCTCTTTTTGGTGTCAGAACCTGCAGATCTCCAGAGGAAGAGGTTTCACTGAATTTGGAATAAATTTTGGTGCCTGAAAGCAGTCAATATTCAAAAAATGCACAATCCAGAAGAACATTGCTATTTAGTGAGTGAAGATCTTAGGCTGACTCATAACTTTAATAATACCCCGTTATGCTTCATTTTCATGCCTGCGACCGTTTCATAAGAGCAGTTATCAAATCTTTTAAATGGTGGATATCTTTTGGAATTCATTTCATTACGTGACTCATTTTGTAACTTGTTCTGTACTTTTGCCTCCTACATGCACAAGACATTTCCAGTGTAAAATGTAAAAAAAAAAAAAAATAGGTGTCAAACTAAAATCAACCCATTTTTCTGATCATATAACTTACTGCAGAACACTTTGGTCGGTGTACAACAGGAGGAATTTGAGTAATTAGTGGTTAATTCAAATTCAAACAGGGTTTAATGAAGATTAAGACAGAACACCAGCTCTTTAATGAACAATAACACTGAAGCCAAATTGGTTCATTTCAACCCTTATGCATCTTTGTAAGTCCTTGAGCCATGTGGGTGATGCAAATAATGAAATGAATCCTGCTATTTAATCATAATTAATTAAAGGAAAATTGATTCAGGAGGTAAGTGCCTTACATCATCCCACCATCCATTTTGTCAAACATGCACGGTGTAAATATGAACCCAGGAGGTTAACACTGCAATGTTTCTGTCAGGTTTTTTAAACTAAATGATGAGTTTAGTTCCAAAAAGAAAAATGGGAGAACTATTCTGCTAAAAAATTTGATACCTCAAGATTAAAATGAATTATAGTACATTTTAAAAGGATAGTAGGTATCTAAAGTGTTTTGAGAAGATCCTGGATTTATTGGATGAGGATTTTTGCCCCTCAAAATGCATTTTGAAACAGACCTGTCCAACTTATAATGTAATTTTTGTACATACTCGCTGCTTAAACACTCCCACCTTTAATTTCACAAGTGTGTTAAATGAGCAAAGCACGGACTAAAATGAGCAATTAGGGGTGCTGGAGCCAGGCAAGCTTTATTGGATTTAAATCTTAACAAAACACTGCTGGCAGGTAAAACCGCACTCCTGCAAAAAGTCAGTTTTTCAGCAGTGAGGAAAATAATGATTATTCTCTATTTGATTCCCAGGTATTTGTGTAATTATGCAATTGGCTTCTAACATTGTTTAAAGAGCCCAGGGGTCGCCAGACTCCCTGAACACATAAATGACTTGAATGTAGACTTTCAATCTGAGTTTTTCTACCTTTATAATATAAACGTGTCTTGGGTAGACTGCATACAGCGTGTACAGCATGAATATTTACACCCCAGTCACAGTTAGAGGAAATGTCTGCATTGAGAAAAGGAAGTAAACATTTCAAAATCGTTGTTTCATTGCGTTCTTCTGCCTTCTGCTCCGTTGTGATGTGATCAAAAACACTCTGGGTTCTGATAGGTTTATTTTAATCAGAAAACAAACTGTCAGAAGTAGGCTACACAAATATATCTCTGTACGCAGCTGTGTATGTGTGTGTGTGTGTGTGTGTGTGTGTGTGTGTGTTTGTGTGGTTGTGTATGTGCACTGCACAGCGTGAATGCTCAAGCTACTTAGCAATTAAAGGAAGTTGAAAACATCTCAAAACATCAGCAAAAGCTCTCATACTCAGCTGCTAAATGATATCCTGTTTTCAGTTTTCACGTTGTAAATATTCATAAAAGATGCTAACTGACAATGCAGAAACATCGCAGTTCATTTGCTACGTTGTTTTTCTTCAACAGTGTCATGGGCTGTAAGCATAACATTGAGTTTCTTTTTTCACAGGTTTAAAAATGGCTACTAACAACGCCCCACGCTGGGCATGATTGTTAAAATGCTACTGTAGGTAAACAAAAAACAAGGAATCTTTAAGGAGGAAGGGACTAAACGTCTCTGGCATCATGAGAACGTAAACGGGAGTCAAACTGAAAAGCTCATCATGTTGTTAGCATAGTTTTTCAGGAATGAAGAGAAAAATGCTTGTTTTGTTATTGACACCTATGCCGAAGCCACATATGAAACCTTTTTCCTGTTCATCTGGAAACTGTCACTCAATCGCAAGTGTTGGCAAAGCCATGTTCATGTAACACAATGCAACCGTTAGCTTGCTAGCTAGCCTGGCTAACGCTACAGGTAGGCTATAGCAAGCTAGCATAGCTAAAAACGATTTTAAAACACATTGTGCAAAATCTAAATAACTTCTACAATTCATGCCAAACTGGGCTGATTATAGTGACAAAAGTGTCCTATATTTTGGTGAATTGGTATGTAACAGTGTTTATATATATAAAAAAAAGGGGTTTGGATATGTTGTGTCATTCTCAAGTTAGCCTCCTTTCTTTTAGCTAATTATAACAATGACTTTACTCAGTGTGTCTGCAGTGTCTTGTGGGTAAGCCACAAAAATAGTCTATTTGTCCCCCATGCTAAGGGTTTGGATTTTTGAATTTCACAAACAAATGTGGTCAGGCTGCAGTCCTGTTGACCCTCATGTATTTTTTTATATCATATAATGGAGTTTTAACAGTTTTAAGGGCTCAAGGATCAAAATGCGAAACACATAAATGACCATGTGAACTTTCACTTCAGATAAGAATATAGTGGTGAGTGTCAAACTGTTCCTTCATCTTGGCCTTCACAGTTTTACAGATGATCAGCCCAGATGATGGAGTTGCTACTACAACTAACATTTCAAGCATTTTCCAAGATGGCTATTGAATTTCTTGAATTTATTTAGATTTCCCAGACAGAAGATGGGTCTGCCACCTCTGAAATATTACAAAGAACTGATGAGATATCTCCTGGGCCTAAAAGCAGTGTGCGAAAAAAGTAAATGAGCAATATTGGGTCAATCAACGATAGCAAAGCAAATTACACTAATAATGGATTGATAAGCGGTAGGAATGCATGGCCATCTGTTCCACTGTTCATCATTTTTTCAGTTTGGCTCCCATGTCAGCTCAAGAGCCTGCAGTGACATTTCTGCCCTTTACTTCTTCAGATTCCTTGTATAAAACCAGGGAGAGGCGAATTCCATTTCAGATCTGTCAATTCAGGAAGCGCGTTGTCATTCAAATAAAATAGAAAAACCTTACAAGGTCAAAATGTTGGCATTTTTTTCTATACATGATTTACTTTTAAATAAATGAGAATGAATCACTTTGAACGAACCTCCACACCCTCAATAAAAGAAGATGTTGGAAAAGTCAAATGTTCAGATGACAGAAATTGGCATTAATATATTTTTAAAACTTGTTCAAAATATGAAATATGTACATACTATCTATGTAGAATTATAGAATATTATCATTACGTATTTTGTTCTCTATGCCAGTTAGGTAGGGATTGTGTATGTAGATTATAATTTTATTTTCAGAATTGAATGGATTCAAATGGAAAGCAGTCTAAACCTGGCTTTAGGAGGTCTGGTATCTGGTATCTGTATGTAACATTATATACACGCCGAAGAAACTGAACGCCAAAACTCTTCCACGGCAGCCATTTTGAATGTACCGCGGTTGATCGCCACGGTAACTGGAAGTGACATGATCGGTCAGAACAGAAACCTTGCCGAAACTCCTCCTGTAAAAAGTCTCTCTTCTAAGTCTAAGTCTCCGGTTTCATTCCCCACAATGTTGAACATTCATCCCCAAAGCTTTTCCCTCTCAAAATACAAACAGCTTAGAAAATTGGAATAGCTAAAACATTTAAAACATACAGTAATATTTACATCCCATGAAAGACGAACGTGATTAAGGTTTCGTTACATTTGCTTCGACACTGGAGAGGGGACGGGAGCAGAATGTCTGTACAGTTTAAGTAGAAATCTCTATGCATATACAGTTTACTTCTGGGTTTGTATATAATCGTTATTATCTTGTGTCTGTAGGTCATGTGGTACATGGGCAAAAGTTGTAAGCAATACTGATGGGCGATTTTTTTTGTTTTTTTGCCAGAATATGATAAACAATGATATTTATTGGTGTTTCGTTTCAAAATGAGATATCCAGCAAATGAAAAAAGTAACTCCATACTCTAAAATGATGAAATTAATACAAATTCTAGTGCTTTTTAAAAGAATATCAGGTATCTCAAGTCCTTGGTTGACAAAATCTATATTTCTGATATATATTTTTTCCCCTAAAATGGATGTGCAGCGTTTTGGAAATGTTTCAGCTGAAGGCAACATTGCCCATCTCCGTTGCTTCCAATTGTTGCCTGTGTAACGTGGCCCTGATGATGAATGTACCCGTCGAAAAACCCCACAGAGACGTTCCTCTCACCCCCCCCCCCCCCCCCCCCCCCCCCCCCCCCCCTGCTGCTGCTGCTGCTACTCATATCCCTCGTTCATCCCCTCCCATGTTCCCTCCCTGCGTGTTAAAAGTTTGTTAAAGTGTCTGTCTTCATCTGAGGCACAGCATCAGCAGTGAGTCATCCCTCCGCCCACCTGCCTCTCCTCCCCTCCCTCCCTCCATTCCTCCCTCCCTCCCTTCCTCCCTCCTTCCTCTCTTTCCTCTTCTTGATCTCCTAAAAACCTCCCTCCTTCATCCCCTCTGCTGCATCTCTCCTCCCACACGCTTCAAGGGTACAGGATTTGTGTTTATGTTGGTGTGTGTGTGAGCGTGTGTGTTGCCTTGTGGTGTGTTATAGCTGTAACAGAGCCAAACTAATCCCCCCCTAGCTGCGTTTTCCCCCCTTCCTGCCTCCTTCCCTCATTCATCCCCTCCTTCCCTCCCTCCTTCCCTCCCTCCCTGCGTGTGTAGCCTAGCACGGCGAGGCGCTCATCCTTATGTGTGTGTGGTGGTAGCGGGGCGGGGGCACGGCCGACGGCGGCACCGCCATGGGCAGGGACTGGGGCGGGGGCCCGCTGGGGTGGGGGTGGGGGTGCGGGTGGGAGTGGGAGTGGGAGTGGGCGTGGGCGTGGGAGACGGGCGCCCTGGGCAGGGTGGAGGAGGCGGCGGCGGAGGGGTGCAGGGGGTGCGGGTAGGAGGAGGAGGTGGAGGAGGAGGAGGCGGGCTGCAGCTGGTAGCTGGCCGCCGACGAGGGCCCCGAGGACGAGGGCGTCGGCTGGGAGCTGCTGCCGCCCTTGGGCGGCGGCTGCGGCGGCGTCTGGTTGAGCTGGATGGAGATGTCGGAGGAGACGTCGGAGCCGCTGCGGCCGCGCTGCGGCGGCGGCCAGGAGTCCGGGTGCAGGAACTGACCGCTGTAGTCGCTGCAGTCGGACAGGCGGGGGCGGTACAGAGCCGGGTGGGGCCGGTACAGCTCCTCCTCTGCATAACGCTTCATGAAGAGGTAGACGGACATCACTCCTGCCCCCTGGGAGGGAGACACACACACACACACACACACACACACACACACACACATTCACTGGTTACTGCATGCCTGATTTGCCCTTACACTGCAAAAAATGTCCATCTTAACAAGTCATTTAGTTTCATATTCAGCCTCCAAATCTTACTTTTCTTAAACCAAGAGAAACATTCTGCAGTGAGGAGAGATAACTCCACTTGTTTCCACTGCAGCTTCACTTGTTTCAGGAATTTTCTTTTCTCAGTGTGTTGAAACCAGTCAGAATAAGGCAGATCGCTGCTCTACTGTCAAGAAAATGACACTTTACATTGAAAAATCTTGAAAGAAATTGATTTGCATTGGAAACAAGTGAAATGATTTAACACCATCAGATTTTTTCACCTATTTTTACCTATTTTTTTGCAGTGTACAAATAATTCATCATCTCTATAAGGTTTGAATGTTTAGACTGTTGTGTGTTTGTGTTTGAAAATGTACATTTTGTAAACTGCTTTGGCTACATGGTTTCTGATGAAGAGTCATGCCAATAAAGTCATTTAATTGACATGATAGATAGATAGATAGATAGATAGATAGATAGATTGACAGATAGAGAGAGAGAAATAGAGAGCCAGATAGAGAGATAAATAGAGAGATGTTGAGTAACTTGGCAGCCATATTACTACAGGGAATAAAAAAAAAAATGAACTCCAGAGTTTCAGCAAATTCCCTCATGCAAAAATCCTTTATGAAACATCAGAATCAGCACCATGCCTCTGCTTGAGCTGCAACGCACTGTCATCAGAAAAAAAAAACAAAAAAAAAAAAGTAAATTTTGCAGAGAGTTGACAAAAAGGCCCGCCGCTCCTCAGTGGAATGAGCCATTATCAGAAATGTATTCATGTTTTCACCCGGGTATCCGCAGAACATTCACAGCTCATTCACTATTCATCCACAACATCATCGCTACAACCGCCTTGAAACTTGAGAATGCTGATGAACGCGTTTGTGTGTGTGTGTGTGTGAGTGTGTGTAAGTGAGAGTGTATGTGTGAGTGAGTGTGTGTGTGTGTGAGAGTGAGAGATAGAGAGAGAGAGAGAGAGAGAGAGATGTGTGTCTGTGTGAAGAATGTTTTGCAACTCCTTTGGAGAGAAGCAGGGAGGGGGCGGCGGAGAAAAGAAGAGAAGAAGAAGAGGAGAGAGGGGAAGAGAGGAGGAGACAAGAAGAGGAGAAAGGGGAAGAGAGGAGAAGAGAAGAAAGGAGAAGGGAAAAGGAGGACAGAGCAGGAGAGAAGAGAAGAGAGAGGGAGGAGGAAGAGGAGAAAATGGGAAGGGGAGAGGAAAAAGTGCAAGAGAAATGTAGAGAGGAAAAGAGAAGGGGTGAAAAAAGGAAGGAAGAGAGGAAAGCAAAAGAGAAGAAGGGAGAGAAGACATGAGGAGGAGAGGAGGGGATAGAAGAGGAGGGAAGAGAAGCGTGAGGAAGGGAAGACAGGAGGAGATGAGAGAAAAGAAGAGGAAGATAAAGGTAGAGGAAAGAAAACTGAAAAGTAGAGAAAGAAAAGAGAAGGAGGAGAGAAAGGAAAATGAGGAGAGAAGGGAAGAAGAAAAGAGAGGAGCGGGGGAGGAGAGAAGAGAAAGGCAGAGAGAAGAGAAGATGAGAGGAGAAAAGAGAAGAGGGTTAGAGAAGAGGAGAAGAGAAAAGAAGAGGAGATAAAAGTGGAGAGGAGAGAAAAGAAGAGGAGAGAAGGGAACAGATGAAACGAAAAGAGGAGAGGGGAAGGGAAGCGAAGAAAAGAGGAGAGAAGAGAAAGGCAGAGAGAAGAGAAGATGAGAGTAGAAAAGAGACGAGGAAGAGAGAAGAGAAAAGAGGAGGAGAGGAGAGAGAAGGAGAGAAGGGAACACATGAAATGAAAAGAGGAGAGGGGAAGAAGAAGAGAGGAGAAGAGAGAAGAGAAGAGAAAAGTGTAGGAGAGGAGAGAGAAGAAGAGAAGGAGAGAAGGGAACAGATGAAATGAAAAGAGGAGAGGGGAGGGGAAGTGAAGAGAGGAGGAGAGAGGAAGAGAAGAAGAATAAAAGAGAGGAGCGGGCGGGTAGAAGAAGAGAGGAGGAGAGAGGAAGAGAAGAAGCAGAAGAAGAATAAAAGAGAGGAGCGGGGGGTAGAAGAAGAGAGCGGAGCGGGGGAATATTCTGCAGCATATTAAGCTGCGCTGCGACAGCGCTGTCGCCCCCAAGTATTCAAGCTATTAACATTTATGAATATTGATGCAGGCAGGATGATGGGATCCTACGCTAGCAGTTTGGAGTG
>NC_136015.1:23421098-23448496 GCF_048128805.1 Centroberyx gerrardi | reverse complement strand
ACTGGTTGGGCTGTGGTAAGGAGATAAACAAGGACACAGACAGGGGAGATAGACACACACACACAACACAGCACGACACACACACACTACACACACGCGTGCACACACAGCAAACACACTCACACATGCAAGTACTCACACTAACATGCAATTCCGCTTGCGGTCAAAGACACACAAGTGCACCAAAAGTACACACATATGCATATACACACACTAGCCTCACTCACACACACACACACACACACACACTCATTAGGAGTGTGTCGGTGCTGGTTCCCCTGTCGACGGAGCAGCCACTGCAGCTGACCCCTAAAGTCCTCCAGCAGCAGGACTCTGCTGGTCTGACACACTAAACACGAACTGAGCAGGACAGGACGCAAACTCTGCTGCCGCTTAAAAAAAAATCACCTCACAGCTGTCAAACCACCTCAGATCACTCATACTTTAACACGGCGGTTCTCAACGCGCGGGGCCGGGGACCACTAGGGGTCCTTGAGGGGGTTCCGGCGGGGTCCCCAGCAAAATTGATGAATTGTTAAACTTAAGTATTATTTAATTTACAAGAAGTTAACACAATTAGAGAATGTAGAAGAATGACTGTTTTTGATAGTTTCTCTGTTATTTCTTAATACAGATAGTCATGAGATTCTGGACAAAAACATAAACTATCTGACATAAACAAAAATATTCTCACATTTGGGTCCGAGAGACAAAATCTCATCAAATGGGGGTCTGTGGCTCTAATGTGGACTAAATTAGGGTCCTTGATATGAAAAAGGTTGACGTACAAACAGTATGTTCAACAGGAAAAAGAGATGATCTGAAGTTTAATTTCAAAATGTGCTGCCCACCGTTTGAAAAAAGTGACACCAGCTCTTCCAAAAATGTTGATAGTTAAAAATGAAGTCATGATCCATTTTAAAGGAAAGCAGGTAACTCAACTCTTTGGCTGATAAACAGATAACAGGCTGGATCCACTACACTTTACAGATATTAAACAATGAACTTCAGGTACAGTTAACCCTAACCTGGGGCGGGGCGATATATCGTACGATATCGATACTGTGATATGAGACTAGATATCGTCTGGGATCTTAATATTGTGAAATAACTTAAATGTCACTTCTTCCTGGTCTTAAAAGTTGCTTTACAGTGAAGTGGCACAATTTTCTGAACTTGAAACGAACAATGATTGGCTTTACCTGCTCATCATATCCACATTATTATTACTGATTACACATCTGATTACTAATGATCATTACTAATTTTCAAATTTCTTGTGTGTAAACATCTTATGAAAGCATGAATCCTCATTCCCCCAAAATACACAGTCACATTATCGATATCGAGGTATTCGGTCTAAAATATTGTGATATTTGATTTGGTCAGTATCGCCCAGCCCTACCCTAACCCTGTTTTATTTATTTAATACATATATAATGCTTTGGAAGTGACTTTAATATGCCCATCCTTTGCTCTGCTTGCTGGCACATAAACACACAACAGCTGCATAAAAAAAACTAATTATTGCTGCCAGAAAAAAAAAAGAGAGAACAGTCTTTTGGAAACAGATTATTAAGCCATCCGTCTGGTCCTATTGAACATTAATATTGTTTGGTGTTGCAGTCAAAATGGTTAAAATGAGTCTAATTAAAGCAAATGAAAAGTAGGCCTGTCTGACCAGAAACCAGGCCAGGAGGGACAGGCCAGCCAGGCTGCAGAGAGAGTCGTATCATCTGTGACATCTTCATATAAATATAAATCTGTTTTACTGCTCTCTATCATGGGAGTTCGATGTATGTTGATATAAAACAATAGTGAGTCAGCCTATATCCGTGTCATGAAAGCTTCTCCATCTGCTATTCTAAACAGTTTCTCGGTTTGTTTGTAATAAACAGAAGAAGAAGAAGAAGAACTGGGTGGTTCGCATGAGCAAGAAAAGAGAAACTCAAACTGCATCAACAGAAAATCCAAGCCCCGCCCCCACACTGTTTGATTGACAGGTGATCTGTGGGAAGTGCAGTGCAGAAACACCACAGCAACAAAGATGGAGACTAAATAAAAACAATAAAAAAATGAAGGAACTCTTTAACTGCCTAGACATGCCACCAGTCTCTCTTTATGTCTCTCTTTAGAGTAGAAGAAGGAGAGGAAGTGACGGAGAGAAAGATCATGTGAAAGATAGAAAGAGAGAAAGAGAGAGAGAGAGAGAGAGAGAGAGAGAGGGAGAGAGAGAGAGAGACCTGTCATTCCCTATAAGAGCCAGCAGATGGCAGCGTTGCGGCTGACTGCTCCTCTCAGCAACAGCCTCCTGGACATATTGCGTGGGCACAGCATGTACACACACACACACACACACACACACACGCACACACACACACACACACACACACACACACACACACCCGCACACACACACACACACACACACAAACACACACACGCACACATTCACAGGGGAGAGGGAATAGAATGCCAGAGAGCGAGAGAGACAGAGCGAGAAAGAGAGAGAGAATGGGAGGAGAGAGATGATGATGAGACGATTTAAGGACGAAAGGGAGAAAATAAAGGGAGAGCAGCCATGTAGTCACCCCGGGGTGCTCGTCCGCTGACGGCCGGTTTCCATGACAAACACAAAACGCAACTCGGCTGAGACAAGCAAAGCAATTCCGCTGCAAAACGGCATTAAGTGTGTTTAAAACGCTCCGCTCCTCCGTCTCCTCTCTGCCCCCCCGCTGTGTGAGCAATAATGCGCCGCTCCCTTTTGATGAAAAACACATTCTTCTTCTTCTTCTTCTTCTTCTTCTTCTTTCATGGTAAACAGAAAGGAAACAACAGAAGCGCGGGATATAACTCCAGCATCAAACGTTATCATTATGCTGTTAGTTACTGAGGTGAAAATGGGAATCATTGATTTCTTTCTTTGTGGTGCCTTTTCTTTGTGTGCTTCTTCTTCTTCTTCTTCTCCTTCTTCTTCTTCTTTTCTCATCTGCTGACAAAAGCTGCCAGACAGTTTCCAGTTGTTGAAATTACTTTTTAAATAAATACATATATAGTGAGAGAGAAAGCAACAAAAACAGCAAATCAACAGAACAACTTCACCTTTTCATTGAATGCAAGAATAAAGCACTGCAGTTGCCTTGTTAAATGCTGTTGCCAATGTGTGTGTGTGAGTGTGTGTGTGTGTGTGTGTGTGTGTGTGTGTGTGTGTGTTTCTCATGCTATAATGAGAGCGTGGCTGTCATGGCTCTGAAAGTGTCCAGTCAGCAGCCACCATGCTAAGTTAGCATCTGTGGGTGAAACGTCCACCATGTGAAAAAAAAAAAATGTAACAGCCCAAACAGGAAGGTGATGTCATCCTGTCTGCTGAGAGAGAGAGAGAGAGAGAGAGAGAGAGAGAGAGAGAGAGAGAGAGAGAGAGAGAGAGAGAGAGGGAGAGAGAGAGAGAGAGAGTATAGTCACCCTCTCTCACCTCGACCTGTCCCGGAGCAGAGCGGGCGGAGGCACCCGGAGGTGACGTCACCCTGCTGTCAGCAGGGAGACAGAGAGCTAAGTGAAACGTCTCTCCACCCGGGGGCCAGGGACCAGACGGAGGGACCGGGTTCTGTTAGATGCTGCCTCATATCTAAACAGGCGAGCTGGTCACACCTACAGTTTGTTCTCTTTGGTCCGAACGTGGAAAGGTTGACTTTGTTGTATTTGTTGTATTTGGTTCGTTTAGCTTCAAACTGACCAATTACAAGTGAACTAGGACTTGTAAACAGAAGTCACATGACTCACAAGTAGCTTGTCTACATAAATATATACTGTATGTACACTAGCAGTCAAAAGTTTGGACACTCCACATTTTTCTTTATTTTTACTGTTTTCCACATTTTAGAATAACAGTAAAAACATCAAAACTATGAAATAACACAAATGGAATTATGCAGCGACCAAAAAAGAGTTAAACAAATCAAAACTATCTTCTATTTTAGATTCAAGTAGCCGCCCTTTGCCTTGATGGAAAGGCTTTGGAAAGAAATTCATACATAGGATCAACTTCACTATTTATATTTGTCTAAGGAACTCATTTCAAGCATTTAAGCAGAAGCCTTTAGATCAAAATAACTTTAAGAGAATGAAACAGAACATTCAGTCAGGTGGTCCAGACTGTCGATAGTTAACTGTCCGTCAACTGGTGCTGACATATTGTATCTGCATTTTGGAGGAAAGTTCAAAAGATGTGTTCAGATATGAATTTACATTTTTAGCAAGATTTATTTTAATAATAATGGGAGATGTCACAGAAATGTAGACCTAGTATTAATCGGTTTCAAAATTTTCACAAAATTTGTTTCTTTATTTATGGGAATTAGGTGAGTTTCCCAAATCATAATGTGGATAATCTTCACAATGCTGGTAAAGAATTTTACTTTGCTTACTTTACTGTTTACTTTACTATTTATTACTTTACTACTTTACTACTACTATTGTTAGGCCAAATGCCATGTGTCAGGCGTTAGTGTTTGTGTTTATATGTATGTTGTATATGTCTGATAATTGTTGTTGTGCTGTTTGTTTTTTTGTGTTCAATAAAATAAAATAAAAAAGTAACTTGTTCATTAGACAGAGTTTTAGTGAACTGTTTAAGATGGCGATCACAGAAAAGTACAGTGTTTTATCTTTGTGTTTTATCTTGACTGTCAAATTCTTCCCTGTGATCTAAATGTTCTGCATTGTTCTACATGGCAAACTCCACCCATCTGGTACTCCGAGCAGATTAAAACAAACACCACGAATGCTATTTGACCCAGATCGGGCCCGAGTCCTCTATGGAAAGACTTTAAATATACATTCTGCCTCCCTCTCTCCCACAGACCCTCACTGATTGGTCCAAATATAGTCCGGTTTGGCAATAGAATAAATGTGAGTCTATTAATTAGAGATGTGATCAAAATCTCATCCAGTAAGGCTCCACTCTGCGCCCGAGGGTCACGGCTAAATGTCTGGAATATAATTTGACTGGAAACAGTGACGGTCGGTCCGGTCCGCTCATCAGGCCGAGAGACGCAGCTGAGGAATTTAATTTGAAGATGACTCGGTTCAGAAATGTATTCTCCCGAAGAAAACCAGCCTCCTCATTACTGACGGACTGATTGAAATGTCAAACTACAAAGCAGCTTTCTAGACTGTTTGGTTAAAGTCAAAGTTTTAACCGAAAGCCCGAAGCCAAACATCAAGCCGCCGCTTCCCCGCAGCTCGCTCGGTGGAGAGCAATTATTTGGAATTAAATCCCGTTCACTTTTCAGCCAGCAGCGAGAACAAGGTAGAGTCTGACAAGCTGTCACTGGTGAGGTGGAAAGAAAACCTGCTCAGTAAATCTTCCATCCAGTCAGCTTTACTTTTATTATTAACTTTGTGGAAACTTCACTTTTAACTCGCCTGCTTCACTGCTTCTGCACTGCTGCTTTTTAAAAAGCTTATTTAAGCAGACAAGCGAGGGGGAGTCTTTCACATACACACACACACACACACACGCACGCACACACACACACACACACACACACACACACACACACACACACACACACACCTGGGAGCTGCCCTGTTTGACACTGTCCAGCTCCAGTAGAGGAACTGAGAGTGTTGCTCATTCACTTCCACTTCTACTCATATTTTCCTCTTCTGTCCGGGGATTTGAACTGGTCTCTCAAGTCTTGAGGCTCAAGTCTCAAGTCAAGTCCCAAGTCTAAATGTAGATTACCAAGTCAAGTCCATGTCATTAATGTCAAGTCAAGTCTCAAGTCTAAACGAATGAATCAAGTTTGATTTTCAGTTTCAACTTCAATAAATTCAATCATTCCATACAAATTCAGAAAACAGAATTTAAATTCAGTCGTCTGCTGGAACAAATCTCATCACTTTCAATCTAAGTCATTTACACAAACACAAGATCTCAAGTCAAGACTTTAGAAACCTTTTCAAGTCATCAAAGTACAAGTCAGAGTCAAGTCCCAAGTCACCAGAACCCAAGTCAAGTCAAGTCTCAAGTGAATAAAACTGACTCGAGTCTGATGTGACCCAAATAGTTCCTCATGACACAACTGTTTTTTTTATTTTGCACCGATGAAATTAACTTTTATTGCACTATATTGAGTTTTTGGCTCCCTGTCTGGCCTCATCAACACATCTGTGTCTGTACATTATATGTTGTGGTGATTTTTATGTGTTTTAATGTGATTTTATGTTTGTATTCTGTTTATTGTGTTTTTGGTGTTTTCTGAATTTTAGTTTTAGGTTTTTCGATGCAAATGTAACAAAAATGTTCTCCATAAATAAAGAAAACGACAACCGACAAACAAAATTAAACTACTCAAAATTGCCTATTCAGAACATAAAAAGACTTAATATGAGGCAAGGACCAAATACAGTTCAGAACCCAAAACCTTTTCAAATCTCCTGAGCGACCCGGTCTTGATAAAGGCTTTCCAGTTCTCATTAATCCATCTGAAGCAGCTCAGAGAAGACGTCGGCTCCCGGTCCTTCAGTGTAACTGTTTATAACCTTCGAGTGAAGCTGGAGGAAGTCAGCCAGCAGGCAGAGACCAGAACAGCAGCTCTCACATTAGCTGCTTACAGCTCACATCAGAAATATAAAGTGAGTCAGAGAGGCAGAAAACTGCAGCGCACAGTTAAAACAACCAGGTTCAAGCAGCCTTTTGTTCCTGCTGCCATTCATTCATTCATTCATTCATTCATTCATTCATTCATTCATTCATTTATTCATTCATTCATTTATTCAACAGTCAGTACTGAATTTTGTTTTATCTAGTTTTACGTTAATGTTTTATCTCATTGCACTGTGCAAATACTTTTATTGCTCCAAACCCACTTATTTATTTTAGACTATAACTACCTGAGACTGAACTACTTTAGACCGGTAAAATGTATTTTTTAGAATTGCTGTTGTTTGTTTTTTTGTTGTTGATGTCTTATTGTTACTGTGTGTGTGTGTGTTTGTGCACCAGGGACCAGATGAATTTCCTAAATGGATGATAAAGTTAAACTTGACTTGAGAAGGATAGCGCTTACTAGATTTACTTTTAGAAATAATGCAGCCTATGCATGGCTTTATATTGAGAAAGCTGCATTTTGTATCGATAGAAAACATTTATTTTGTGCAGACGCTCCATCCGCTCCTCCTCCAGCAGCTCTGCACCAGGTCTGTCTCCCAGACTGCTTTGCAGCGGCTAGCGGACACAGCAGAGTAATTGGAAAATATGGAAACAAACCGTGACACGAGACGCCTAGAGACCGGAGCTGTCGCACAAGAATATAAAATGAGCGTTGTGTGTGTTTTAATTGTCAGTCCTGTCTGCAAACATCATCTCCCTTAGAGGGAAACAAAGTTTGAGTTGAAGTGAATACAAGTAAACCTGATGATGAGCAAAATTTACTGAGAAACAAAGTGTGCACTTCATTTAAACTGTGCACCTGGGATACGCTCAATTTTCTGTCAACCCGTCATTTGAGACTCACTTGAGACTCATAAGTTTTGCGTTCCAACACACACACACACACACACACACACACACATATTGTATGAGCACATTACCTGACAGTATGAAGAATATTCCGGAGACGAAGGCGAGGATGGTGCGCTGCGGCCGGATGTGTCCGATGTTGCTGATGACGAAGGCGGTGAAGACGAAGAGCAGGGAGACCATGGGGAAGGGAGTGGCGGTCCGCACCATTTCTGGGAGAGAGAGAGAGAGAGAGAGAGAGAGAGAGAGAGAGAGAGAGGGAGAGAGAGAGAGAGAGAGAGACAGGGAGAGGGAGAGAGAGAGGGAGAGAGAGAGAGAGAGGGAGAGAGAGAGGGGGAGAGAGTGAGAGGGAGAGAGAGAGAGGGAGAGAGAGAGAGAGAGGGATAGAGAGAGAGACAGGGAGAGGGAGAGAGAGAGGGAGAGAGAGAAAGAGAGAGAGAGAGAGAGAGAGAGAGAGAGAGAGAGAGAGAGAGAGAGAGAGAGAGAGAGAGAGAGACATACATGCAAAAGTTTAAAAGAAAGTGTAAAAAAGTTGTAGACTAATAATAATGCAGGCACTTGCAAAGGAAAAAGGGGTAAAAGGGGTAAAAGGGGTTTAGTTGAAGACTGCTGAGTGTCTAAATCACTTTTAAATGTTCCTTCTGGAATGTTTTTTAACAATTTAATTGAAAAACTTTTTTCGTGTTTGTGGTTTTTTGTGTTTTTGGTGGGATGAACCAAACTGAGTCTAAAATGCAGCGAACTTGAACTTGGATTCCTCACTGTCTCCTCCATTGAATCATCAGTGAGGAAAAACGCATCAAATTCCTTCCTTGAGTTATTTCTACAGACGGTAAATGATGTTTCAGAGTTGTTAAAGGCAAAGACACGAGCCGGCTCACTAGAGCAAACTACGAATAATGAAGTCGGCCTGCGTTAGCGAGCTCGTCACACGCCTCGTTCATCGATACGCAAAGAAACCGTCAGTTTACAGAAACAAGAATCTGGAGACGCTCTTCACAGGAAACATCCCCAGCGTTTTATTAGCAGCTCTGTAACCGTGACATGTCGAGAAATAATTGGTTTGCTCTCCAGCGCAATCACAGCACTATGAATGATGCTTCTCCCTTAAAAAAACAAGGAAATGAAGGAAATGAGATTGCGACGATCCGACGGAAATCCACGACTTCTCCGATGACGGGACGTCTCCGAAATGTGTTCAGAAACATCCGGGTGACGCAATAACTTCCTCTGCTCATAAACAGAGAGCGACCGGATCTCTGTCTGAGTTTTGTTGAGCACAGAAATCCATGTTTTATTCAGTAAATTCTCCCACTGTGCCACTACAGTGTTATGACTTGCGCGTCTACCTGGGGAAATTTATCTAGCGGTAAACGGGGCAAATGTCTTCCCTCTGGTGTATCCCAAACAACAGTGTGTGTGTGTGTGTGTGTGTGTGTGTGTGTGTTTAACTTCAAAGAGACAGAACGCACTGCGGCGGGGGGAAAAAGCACTTTGAAGGCGCTTTCCGTCGAGTTCACAGTGTCAACATCTTAAATCATTAAAACAGCTGTGGGACGGAGCGGTTCCCCCGGGGGAACGTGGGCCGGCTCTCGGCGATCATCGGCTGCTTTGGAGGAAAAAAATACGTTCAATTTACACAGAAAATATGGTTCTTCAGAAGTTCTTTGGGATTTCGGTGAGCGTTTGGTGGTAAATGGAAGCTCATGGCAGACAGATTAAGTTGTTACTTACACAAGACTGCAGCGATTCGACGGTTCGCAGAACAGAACGCCTTCTCTGTCTCCAAAATGTGTTCAGAAATACGCAGCTGATGTATTATTTTTCTTTTGGTTCCCTGGGGAACGACGATCACGACTGCTTTAGTGAGAAAATATGTTCAATTTACACAGGATTACTTGGAAGAAATATGTTTTTTCAGAGGTTCTTCGCCCCATATATTGGGAGTTTTTGGTAACCTTGTTGATAGAAAATAGAAAATAAAGGTGAAGCATTGGTTGGAAGCTGGAGAGAGATGAGTGGCACTTGACACAACCCAATGAAACCTCTTCTACTGTACCTGTCTGTTTTATGTTTGTCAGCAGGTAGAAGAGAGATTGGGAGCGAGTGAAAGATACCAGAAACGGTTCTGTAAAACACCTCCATCAGTAACATTCAGTGCTTTTTGATGCTGTTTTTATTGTACATTCTCTTTAGGTTTATAAAGCTTTACAACTCTTCACAGGTCTTAGACATCAGGAACATCGGAGACACGGTTCAAGAAATAAACAATATTTATTCTTCCCCTTTTGGGAAGTACTGCCGGTTTGCATGAAGCACACAAAACCAAAGTGGTACCCAGCAGCTCAGCAGCTTCAGCACAGCTTTCATCATGAGAGCTAGGGTGGACTACTTTGATTTTGAATGCTTCATTCAAATTAGTAGTGAAGTGCTGAATGTTCCTGATGAAGATGGTATACAGAACCATTTTTGGTCAAATTTGATGTGCATTTTTGGTAACTTTTAGATCCTATAGCACCTACGTTTGAGGTGCTATAGGCTACATACATTTTTGTGATTAGTAAGTAACACTAGTTTCTAAATTTCATGATTTAAAAATCATAAAAAGACAATGATGTAAACAATGTTAAAAAGGGTTATATAGAAGCATTTTTTTAAATACTTTTTTAGTCCCTGTATAGAACTGTTGTGTTAACGTTTTTAATATACAGAGTGGTAACTTAGTGCTAAACTGAACATTTTTGGCAAATTTGAGGTCCTACATACATTTCTGCGGTCAGAGACTTGCACTAACTTTCATTTAAGTGTCGGCATCTCGTTTTGCCAAAACCGACAACGGTGTTAAAAAGTAGAATTGATGTAAGTGTGGAGACGGTCTTGTACGAATTTGATTTATGAAGGAGAATATGAGCCGTCCACCTTTCAATACCTCAAGATAGATCAGTGAAGAGAGACAGGACTGTGTGTGTGTGTGTGTGTGTGTGTGTGTGTGTGTGTGTGTGTGTGTGTGTGTGGTCAACTCACTGAGTATGTTGGCAGTATTCTCTGTAGTAATCTCTATCTCTGGCTCGGTGAAATACTCTGACGCCACACATCTGCCCTTCTCAGGTCCTGAGAGACAGAAAGAAAGAAAGAAAGAAAGAAAGAAAGAAAGAAAGAAAGATAAGTAGAGAAACAGAGAGAGAGAGAGATGTGTGGGTGTGTGATTGAGTCAGATTTATTTGGGTCTTCTTTGGGTCAGAAAAATATGGAAATATTTGCATATGGAAATAAAACCTGAATAAAGGCATAAAACGAAAAATAGAGGTTAAAAAACACCGAGGAGGACAGAGAGAGAAACCGAGACAGAGCGTCAGAGGAGACAAACAAAGATAGATTTAGAAAAGGACAAATAAAAGAGAAAGGGAGAGAGAGAGAGAGAGAGAGAGAGAGAGAGAGAGAGGAACAAGATGAAAGTGACAGAAAAAAGTGAAGGAGAGGGAGGGAGAGTTGGAGGTCAGGAGGTTCGAGGAAACAAGGTTTTAGCTGAGCGGAGGAGAGACAGCAGCTGAATTCAGAGACGGCTATTAACCTGACACACACACACACACACACACACACACACACACACACACACACACACAATACAGACACACGAACACAAAACATACAAACATAGTATACACAAAAATACTTGTAGTGACGCATACAAACGCATGGTCTCTTGCTGTCTCTCTCTCCTCTTCTCTCTCTCTCTCTCTCTCACACACACACACACACACACACACACACACACACACACACACAATACAGACACACGAACACAAAACATACAAACATAGTATACACAAAAATACTTGTGACGCATACAAACACATGGTCTCTTGCTGTCTCTCTCTCCTCTTCTCTCTCTCTCTCTCTCTCTCTCTCTCTCTCTCACACACACACACACACACACACACACACACGCGCAGAAGAAACAGCCATTCCAAATGCCACCAGCGTCTCCCTCCTCTGACCTTTTGTACCAGGCGTCAGACAACAGGGAAACACAAACATGGCCGCCTCCCCAGAGCCACACCGCCATGACCCGGCAGAGACAGCTACAGTAATAAAGATGCTTGTTTGTATGTGTGTGTGTGTGTGTGTGTGTGTGTGTCTGTGTGAATGAACACTTCTCTTTTGCCACAGTGTCTTGTTCTTCAACACCCAAATTCAAAACAGAGGTGAGACTCTTCACTCTTCTTTGAAACTTCATCATGTTGTGGTTTATGACTTTATGTACAAATCAGCTCTGTGCTGCATTATATAATTAATAAAACAAAGTGATATTATTGTGAAAACTTCAACTGTAAATCTTCACGCTTTAGCTGCCATTCTAATCTCCCATAATCCTCTTCATATGCAAAGTAGTTTTGAGGACAGGAGAACTTAACTTCTGTGTTCTTCATCTGTTAGCTTGCGTGGACTGCTGCGAAATAGTGATGTAAATAGTGACATAAATAGTGATATATGTAGCTAAATGTTGTTGTTGATCAATTGTTATGATCAAAAGACAACATACTCGACCATTTTACAGCACATTGTTGTGTAAGTGCTTCTGTGTGTAGCCTGTAGCCATGTAATATGCTATAAGATATGTTTGCTAGCAGTTTAGGGTTAGGCTAGTTGTTAGTTGCTAATGCTAACTAGCTAGCCAGTAAACTAATGTTACTGTTCTCCATAGAAGAGATGAAAGCAGCTGATCAGCTGAACCACAGAGCTGAAATCACTTTCAACTAAACTGATCGTTAAATAGGTTTATATGTCAACGCCACAAATGCACTGTGGGAATGTAGGCTACACAATCTGTTGTTGTTCTGTTTTTAGTTTGTTTGGGGTTTTTTCAGGTAGCAGGTGTTTGGTGTATTTGCTTGTGCGTTGCATTTTGTGTGTGTGTGTGTGTGTGTGCATGTTCTCTCTTTTCGTTCTGCTGTTTGGTGTATTTGTGTGAGTTAAACTGAAGAGACAGACAGAAAGGCACAGCATGGCGGATTCAGGTTTCCCACTTGTCTCTTAAATGGCTGGTGACACCGGTTCCTAACATGCTGTGAGCGAGCGAACGCCCCGCGATATCGCTTTGGAAAATGTCTTGACATGCAAACAGTGTCGCTAACGTACAAAGTGCAAACTGATCAGTTTTCAGTTGAGTGTTTTTCTTATTTTTACCATAAATAAGAAAAATAAGTCTGTTAAAGTCTGTGAACCTGTCTGTAAAACATGATTCATTATCATAATGCAGTCTAATGCTCTAAAAATGGATAAATCATCAACTATTCTGACTTAATTCACAGCATAAATTATTTGGTGGCACAGGTCCACTGCAAGTTTTCCTACTGCCCACTGGACTGAGCAGTAGTTTTCCACCAATAGCAACAGTTTGGAGCCCGGTAGACCTGCAAAATGTGGCTGAAATGACTTTGCTTCCTGAAGTTAACAAGCTGCTGACTAAGAATTTAATCAGAATGGGTTTCAGTGGAGAGTTTTAGTGTCCCATGATGCCCTTAATACTGTTTCAGAGGCTTTTTCCACCCTGAAAAGAAGAAAACTCTGGGGATGAAGTAATTCTTTGGCATGAAAATAGTAAAATTTAAAGATAATGGATTTTCAGGATTTTCCAAAACAAAAAGGGAGTGTATCTATGTGTCCAGGGTCCTATGTTCCCCAGTTCAATATTCTGTTAACACACATTAACCCTCCTATTGTGTTTGGGTCAAATTTGACCCGTTTCAAGTTAAAATATTTCATAAATATTATCCAGTTTTTTTTATTGGAACAAGGCTTCAAAACAGCTATATAGACACAACAAAACCAATGGTTATCATTTTATTTGATTTTGAAGGTCTCTAACCCTAACTCTACTAACCCTAACCCTAGAACTGGGGAACATAGGACCCTGGGAACATAGGAATGACTCCAACAAAAATATCAGTATCGTATCAGCCTTAAAAAACCTATATCGGGCGAACCAACATAAACAACAAGCAAACATAGACAGAAAGAAGAAGAAAAAGCACAACAAATTTAAGCTTTAAATGCACAAAAAAAAAAGCGTAACAGAGCGGTGGCGGACCTGCGACGAAGCAGACCCTCCACAGGCCGGAGTGCAGCGCCATCTTGACCTCGGTGGTCTGGTTCTGCTGCAGGACGATCCCCTCCTCCATCAGCAGCCAGTAGTCCGTCGACACGGCGACGCCCACCAGCAGCAAACCGCAGGCCCCGAACACCGAGGAGAGCAGCGTCAGCGCCCGCGTGCTGAACGAACTCATCTGCAGGGGAGGAGAGGAAAGTACTCATTTTATTGATCGACTGTGTTTGTGATCGGTTGTGTCCGTCAAACATGATGTTTTAGGTGATATGGCATTTTCGCGCTGTGTTCCACCATATAAAAAATGACACTAATTGGCCTAATGGGGGCGCTATATTACATATTATATATATTACATTACATTATGTCATTTAGCAGACGCTTTTGTCCAAAGCAACTTACAATAAGTGCATTTTGTCAAACTGACCGTACATCAAAGTCTTCATCAGCTAAGCTTTCAATAGGAATAAGTAGCATTTGTAGAATCTGAGTTTTTTTTTTTCATTATTATTTATATAATTAAAGGTCAAAATGTTTAACTTAAATGTGATATCTCAGACACCACTGGTCTGATTTTGAATGAAATTTGGACGGATGATGCATCTTGACACTGTTCTGGTGTTTAAAAACATCACACTGATTGGCCTGATGGGGGCGCTATCATTTAAGATTGAAATTTCTAAATTTGAGGCCCCGACTCCTGCAGTGTAAGTCCAGCTGACACGAAACCTGCTTCTTAAATCCAGCTATCCATATTATACTGATTGGTCTAATCGGGCGCTATAATTAAAGGTCAAACTGTTTAACTCAAATGTGACATCTGAGACCAAACTGCTCCAATTTTGACTGAATGGGGATTTCAAAATATTACACTGACCGGCCTGATGGGGGCGCTATAGTATAAAAGTGAATATTTCAGACTTTGAAATGCCATAATAGTAATGATGATGCATCTTGCCTGCATCATTTGTGCGGGATGAAATGTTTACTTGTTGAATTATAAAAAAAAAAACGAATGCACCATAAGAGGGAGGAGGAGGCGAGCAGAAGAAAACATTGATTTGTTTGATTAATTGAATTAAAAATGAGCAGAGGAAAAGAAAATATTGATTTGTGTGTAAATGTATGCAACATGCGAGAGAGGAGGAAAGGGAAGGAGAGGATGGGAGAAGAGAGAAGGGAGGGAGGGAGAGGAGAAGAAGAAAATACTGATTTTATTTATTTAAAAATACTGATTATGTTTATTTTTTAAAAACATAAGACAGCATAACAACATAAAGGAGGATAAAAGAGGATAGGAGAGGAGAAGAAAACATTGTTTTGTTGGATTCAATGAATTAAAAATTTAGGAGGAAGGAGCGAGGAGGACAGGAGAGGAGAACAGAGGAGAGTGTTGAGTGTATTGATTGAATTTAAAAAATGTAAGGGAGAGGAGGAAAAAAGGAGGGGTGGGAGAGGAAAAGAGAAGAAACTGATTTATTTGACTAATTTTACTAGGAATTAAGGAGGAGAGAGCTGGAGAGGAGAGAACGAGAAGAAAATACAGATTTGTATTGATTAATCGAATTTAAAAACTGAATGAAACAGAGGAGACGGAGGAGATAATAGAAGAAAACTTTGAAGTGATTGAATACTTTTATTTAAAAAATGTACGTAGTATATGAGAGGAGGAAAGGAGAAGCAAAAAATGACTGGTTCATCCATTTGTTAATTCACTGGTTGAATTAAAATAATTTCAAACATGTTTAATATGAAAGAGGAAGAGAGAAAGGAGCGGCGATGAGAGGAGAGAAAAAGATGAAGTTATTGATTTAAACTTTTAAAATATGCAGAGAGGAGCGAAGAGGAGGGAGGATGCTCTGATTTAATCTTTCTTGACTTTCATTGACTTCAGCTGTTAAATATGTATGTAATATCGGCCAGAAGAGGAGAGGAGAGGAGGAGGAGAGGAGAGGGGAAGAGGAGAAGAGGAGAGGAGAGGAGACGAGAGAGAGAGGAGAGGAGATGAGAGAGGGAGGAGAGGAGAGGAGGAGAGAGGAGAGGAGGAGAGGAGAGGAGAGAGAGAGGATAGGAGAGAGGAGGAGAGAGAAGAGGAGAGTGGAGGAGAGGAGGAGAGGAGAGGAGAGGAGAGGAAAGGAGGAGAGGAGATGAGAGGAGAGAGGAGAGGAGATGAGAGAGGGAGGAGAGGAGAGGAGGAGAGGAGATGAGAGAGAGAGGAGAGGGGAGGAGAGGAGAGGACAGGAGAGAGGAGGAGAGGAGAGAGGAGGAGAGGAGAGGAGGAGAGGAGATGAGAGAGGGAGGAGAGGGTAGGAGAGGAGAGGAGAGAGAGAGGAGAGGAGATGAGAGAGAGAGGAGAGAGGAGGAGAGGAGGAGAGGAGATGAGAGAGGGAGGAGAGGGTAGGAGAGGAGAGGAGAGAGAGAGGAGAGGAGAGGAGAGAGAGAGGAGAGGGTAGGAGAGAGAGAGGAGAGAGGAGGAGAGGAGGAGAGAGGAGGAGAGGAGATGAGAGGAGGAGAGGAGATGAGAGAGGGAGGAGAGGGGAGGAGAGGAGAGAGGAGGAGAGGAGGAGAGGAGATGAGAGAGAGAGGAGAGGAGATGAGAGAGAGAGGAGAGAGGAGGAGAGGAGGAGAGGAGGAGGAGAGGAGATGAGAGAGGGAGGAGAGGGGAGGAGAGGAGAGGAGAGAGGAGGAGAGGAGATGAGAGAGAGAGGAGAGAGGAGGAGAGGAGATGAGAGAGAGAGGAGAGAGGAGAGAGGAGGAGAGGAGAGGAGAAACACAACCTTAGATGAACTGAGCAGTTTTCACTGACACTCCGCTTCTCATCATCATATTGTTTAATATCTAAAAATGTTGAACACTGCTTGACAAAAAATACATAAAATCCTGAAGTTTCAAGGCTTTTTTCTTTTTAAATCAATGGACCAATGATAAAATTTGACAAAATTTGACAAAATTGAAAAAATCCTGTCTGTCTTCACAAGGATTTAGACTTTATCCTCCCATCAGTTCAGTTCAATTCACTTCACTTCAATTCAGTCAAATCCAATCCAAATCAATTAGATTCAGGTAAGCTTTATTTGGCGAAATAGAAGAAAAACGATATTGCCAAAGCATTTCAATATATCGCAAAGCTATTAGTACATTATACCAGTGGTTCTCAACCTGGGGGTCGGGACCCCACATGGGGTCGGGAGATCATTTTTGGGGGGTCACAAGATGACTTATAATATAGGAAAAAAAACAACGCCTCTCTCTCTATCACTTTCATATAACTCTCTATAGGAAATTACATTATCCTATCCTATCATTGAGCAGGAATATATCTCTAAACAAAAAAAGAAGCTCAGTGATCAGAAGAGAGGAGGGGAAAGACAAAAAGAGGAGAGAGAAAAGGAGAACATAAAAAAAGAGCAAACGTGATAAGAGAACAGAGGAGAACAAAATGAACTTCAGCAGACGAGATGGGAAGCGAACAGATAAGAAGCAGAGAAGAACGTCGCCGTCAGGCAGGAGGAGGGAGGTAGAGAGAGAGAGAGAGAGAGAGAGGGAGAGAGAGAGAGAGAGAGAGAGAGAGAGGAGTGACCTCACCATTCATGCCAGACGCTGCGGAGCAACATTCAGCGGTGTCAGAAAGGATTCGCTCACTCAGACATGAGTCACCCGTTACAAATATTTGATATGGTAAAACACCCTTCGCCTCGGGTGAACTGCGCCGAGCCGAAAAAACAAAACCCTGCAGAGGTGAGAGAGCACACACACCAGGTACCAGGTACACACACACACACACACACACACACACACACAGAAAGGTTTCGGGGGACTTGTGTTCCATGAATTCAACTCTCTCTGAAAATAGTGGAGCTTCCTGGTTTGACCTGGACCAAGCAGCATGTGAAAGCCTCCAATACTGGAGCTGCTGGGTGAGTCATACATATTTAAAACTTTTTAGGAAGGGTGTGCGTGTGTGCGTGTGTGTGCGTGCGTGCGTGTGTGTTTATGGTTGCAGCGAGTCGAGTGCAACTGTAGTATCATTTTTTCAGGCAACACATAAATTTTAAAAGAAGGTTGTACGATCCAATACACATAAACCCCAAAATATATCAAAAGTGCAGCTGAACATTCAGAAGGAGTATTATCTTTAGTTAGAGCAGGAAGGAAAGGAAGGAAGGAAGGAAGGAAGGAAGGAAGAAATAAAGAAATAAAGAAAGAAAGGAAGGAAGGGAGAGGGAGAGAGGGAGGAAGGAATGAAGGCAGGAAATAAGGAAGAAAGGAAGGCAGGAAGGAAGGAAGGAAGGAAGGAATAAAGAAGGAAAGAAAGAAAGAAAGAAAGAATGAATGACTCTACTGTAAGTCTGTCAGTTTGCTCCTGCCTGCAGAGTGAAACCTGAAGATGTGACTGAAGACCGTCAGACTGCTGGAGACGCCGACGCCTCAGAAGGCCTCAGGAAGCCTCAGGAAGCCTCGGGAAGCCTCAGGAAGCCTCAGAAGGCCTCAGGAAGCCTCAGGAAGCCCCAGAAGGCCTCAGGAAGCCTCAGGGAGCCTCAGGAAGCCTCAGAGAGCCTCTGGAAGCCTTAGGAAGCCTCAGTAAACCTCAGAGAGCCTCAGGAAGCCTCAGAGAGACACAGGAAGCCTCAAGAAGCCTCAGAAGGCCTCGGGAAGCCTCAGAGAGCCTCTGGAAGCCTCAGGAAACCTCAGAGAGCCTCAGGAAGCCTCAGGAAGCCTCAGAGAGCCTCAGGAAGCCTCAGAGAGCCTCAGGAAGCCTCAAGAAGCCTCAGAAGGCCTCGGGAAGCCTCAGGAAGCCCCAGAAGGCCTCATGGAGCCTCGGGAAACCTCAGAGAGCCTAAATAGCTGGTTACAGAGACTTTTGCTGACATGTTTTGTCATTTTATGGGGTACTTTATATGAAATAATCTGAAAAAATCTGCCATTTACGGCATTTACATGACTTCCTCATCGAGTCCTCATTTCATTTTCAACATTTTACAGTGTATGTGCAGCGGTGTGACTTGGCCCTGAGTGAACGAATCACTTCTACATGTGGGGGGACGGCGTTAGCTGTCAAACAGGGTGAAAATCTTTGGGCTCCTGAAGGACGAAGACACCGACTGCATCTAAAAAACACAAGAAAATCAACTGCTGTCAAGTTTGGGTCGAGTTAATTTTTTTCCTTTAAAGAGAGACAGAAGCCTGAAGACATGTTTGGGTCTGAAGGACAAGAACTGTTCTCATGGGTCAACATGCTAACATTTTACAGTTAGATTCACACACACACACACACACACACACACACACATCAACACAAAGAAACACACATGGAAACACACACTTGGACAAACATGTACACTTGCATGGACAAAGACGCATGCACACACATTCACATGGGTTTGCACACAGACACAAACCTACACACCTAAACGCGCACACACACACACACACACACACACACACACACACGCACACACACAGACACACACACACACACAAAACAGAACCAGGCCTGCATTTGCTGAGATAGCTGTCGACAAATAGGATGGGATGAGGTTCTCTTTGTAGTTTTAAGCCTGGAGAATAGAACCACAATTCCCAAGATGCAACGGGAGCTACAGTAGCTAACTCCCGCTGTGTGTTGGGAGAGCACAGACACAGAGGCAGTGTAATGAATTACAGATGAATGGGAGATGGAGGGGCGGGGTGGGGGGTGAGGGGAATGAGAAGGAAAGGAGGGGAGGGAAGGAGGAAGGAAGGGAGTAAGGGAGGGTGGGAGGAAGAAAGGCAGGGATGGAGGGGAGGAGGGAGGAAGGAAGGAGGAGGGGTGAGGAGAAGGGGAGGGGTGAAAGGGAGTAAGGGAAGAAATAAGGCTGGGAAGAATGAAGGAGGAAGGGAGGTGAGAAAAAGGAGGGAGGAAGGGAGGGAGAGATGGAGAAGGAGAAGGAGCGATAAAATGAGGAGAGTGAGCAGTTCAGCAGCCTGGGGAGCTGTCCACTACTGTGGTGCTGAAACCCTCACGACACTGCCTTGACTCACTCTCTCTCTCTTTCTCTCTCTCTCTCTCTCTCTCTCTCTCTCTCTCTCCTACTAGGGCCAAATGTCTCCTCCCTTTCTTTGGCTGTCAGATTGGTTAATGCTTTCTTTTTTTTGTTCTTCTTCACATTATTATGTTATGATTATGTTGGGGGTGTGGCTTAACTTACTACGATTATTTTTTTTTTTTGACAGCAGTTTGTGAGAGCTACAGGGAATCAAATGAACAATAAGCATGTTCCCGCTGCCGTCTTTAATTTATGCATGTACCTGCAGTAGATGCTTGCTGACTGGGGCTTGAACCCAGACCTTCCAGTTGAAGGATGCTCTCCCTGTGAGTTAACCCCTCCTGCTGCCTCCCATGATGCTGCATGTCAAACATCTGGATATTTGTCTGTCCTCCCTGTCTGACTGACTCTAAATGTGAGACCTAATAACTCTGTAATACTAACAGCCTTCGTCGATGATCCTGAAGTGTTCACCGCACACAGCACTGAAAATAAAAATGAGCATTGGCGAGGGTGAAATTTGATACACTGGCTCGCTTCCTCATTACCATGCAACAGGCTCCACACGATACTCCCCTGCACAATTTAAATTTTCACCGACTTCATTATTAATTCTATTTAGTTTAATTTTACTGGAAGCTGGGAAGCTTCGTCAACTAAGTCCAACTTAATGAATGAGTGTGAGTAACTAATTAAAACACTACGGCGGGGCTATCAAGGTGGGAGTGTTAATAACTAGCCTTAATCAAGAGCTTTCCCACTAATGTAGATATGAATTAATTTCTGGAAATAGGCCGTTGACTTAATAAGGTGTTCTGCCCCACGGTGCGCTGAAGTCAGAGCGATGGTATTTATCTGTTAGCTAGAAGCCTCTTTATGGGCGATTATCTGGCTGTTGTGTTTGTGTGTCAGTAATTGTAAACTGAATGGGATGGAATAGGAATGGGATGGGATGAAATTGGACAGAATGAAATGGGAAGAATGTGGCAAAACAGAATTAATTGGAAGTTTTACAGGCCTGTGGCTGGTATTTCTCTAGTTTGGGCTAGTGCACAGCTGCCTTCACTAGTGAGACACCAAAACAACCCTAAAGGAAATACTATACAACAAATAAACCCCATCAGGCTAATAGTGCACTAAATATTTAAAGACCCCATGAAACAGCAATGGATGGATCAGTCAAAAGTCTAAACCAATGGAATATGAGTCAGGGAGAGAAAGACAGTTTTATTTGACGGGAGGGGCGGAGGGGCGGGACTGTTCAAAAATCGGATGGTTTTATTGGCTAGAAATGTATATTTACGCCTCCTGGTGCAGCATGAGGTCACCGTGAAAGATACTCTGTATTCCAGGAGGTAAAAGTAATGGGAGTTCATTTCATCGGGATTTCACTTTAAAACTCAGACTTGGTGGAAAATTAGTTTTTGATTAACTTTTCTGTTGTTAGACTGTTAGCCTAGCATGCTGTCAGAAGCTTTAGCGTCTGCACCATGCGGCAGCACACTAATTACTGACTTCCCAGATGTGAAACTTCTACCAGTCTTCACATATCGCAACAGTGAGTCCAGTATGACAGCCATCTGGTGGATGTTTTTATCCAAAGCGCCTCACAGCACCATGAGTGAATACATTTTTAGCTTGGATGGCCCCAGTGAGAATGAAACCTCCAGCCTTGGCAGAACCTTGCAGAACCAAACATCATGTGCAATTACAATGTTATGACAGTAATATAATGCAGGAGTTGGTTTCCATATGAGTGGGTGGGATTGCTGTACTATTTCTTTCACCTCCCAGTCTGCAAGAGGAAAAATAGCTGTTTGTTGGTCCCTTTACTTCATCACTTACTTAAAAAAAAAAAGGAAATTACTCTATATTAAAGGTAACTTGTTAGAGTACTTTTGCCTCACCCACTTTAAAAACATATTGCAGCAATAAGGCTTGTGCCGCCGAGTGTGAACGAAACGCAACACCATTTAGTTTGCGAGACAATCTCATTTATATCAGGCAGACCTGGATTGTGTTTTTTTTTTTTTTTTTTTTTTTTTTTTTTTTGTAGCATGTTGTCTGCATGAGATGCTGCAGGATTCTCACTTTCTTTCTAGGCCTTCTTTTATTTTAATTTGCGCTGACAAAAATGAAGCAATATGAAATAATTAACAGTAAGGACATTCTCATTTTAAAAATAACTAATAACGGATTACAAGAATTGAACTACTAATGCTAAGTCACTAGTTACCACAAAAGAGCAATCTGTGCACTCTAATGTTTAACAAAGTAATACTGGTACCCAAGAATGTCCCCAAAAAATGTTGTGTAGCACTAGTATAAATCACCATTTGGTTTATTTTGAAAGTACAACTCAACTTCTTCTTTGACTTATAAACTTGTAGCAAGCGGACGCCCTGAGAGGATCAAACACTTGGCTCCCAAATCAAGAAGCGGGGAAGAAGAAAAAAGAAGAATCAGATGAAAGAGATGAAAGTGTTTGCAGCAACGACGGGTCAATACAGAGCGGGGCGAGGCAACTGCTGAGCTCCACCAAACTACGTGTCCCATGGTGCCAAGCGGGGCTCCACAGATGGCGTTCCCAGGTTAGGCTGCTAGTGTGTGTGTGTGTGTCTGTGTATGTGTGTGTGTGTGTGTGTGTGTGTGTGGTAGGGGGAGGGGGGGCTGTTTCTGTTGAGAAGGCAATATGTCCCTCTGTCAGCAGTGAGAGGCTTTTGCCAACTGGCAGGAGGAGAGATGGATATTTAAAGACGAGGGCTGGGAAGGGTGGAGAAGGAGGTGGAGAGATGAGAGGAGACGACAAAAAGAAGTAGAGAAGGAGGTAAGAAAGGAAGGAAGGAAAGAAGGATGAAAAAAGGAAGGAAGGAAGGAAGAGGGAGGGGGAGGAGGGTGGATCCATCTATGGGAGGAATGAGCTGGAAGAAGAGAGTGAGGAAGGAAAGAAGAGGAGAGGGAAGACAGGAAGGAAGGAAGCAAGGAAGCAGGGACAGTACGAAGGGATGGAGAAATGGATGGAAGACTGAAAGGAAAATAGGAAGGATGGAAGGGAGCAAGGAAGGAGGGATGGAGGGAATGAACATGGAGGGAAGGAGCATTCATGGGAGGAAGGAAGGAAGAATTGGTAGAAGTGAGAGGAAAGGGAGGAAGGAAGGAAGAGGGGGTGGTAGGAAGAGATATAGAAATGGAGGGGTGGAATATTAAAAGGGAAGGAGGATGGAGGGAAGGAAGTGAGAGAGGAAATAAGAATTGGTCGAAGGGAGTAAGGAGGGAAAGAAGAGGGGAAGGATGGGAGGGTGCAGGCATGAGGAAGAAAGGAAGGAAGAACTGGAAGAAGCGAGTGAGGAATTAAAGAAGAGGGAAAGAAGAAGAAAGGAAGAGGGGATACAAGGAAGAAATGCAGAGATGAGATGAAGGAAGGGAGGAAGGAAGGAAGGAGGGAAGGAAGGAAGACAGAGGTGAAGGGGGGTGCATGTATAAAGATGGAAGGAAGAATTGGCGGAAGGGAGTGAGGAAGGAAAGAAGAGAGGAAGATTGTAAGGAAGGCAGGAAAGAAGGAAGGAAGTAAGAGGGGATAGAAGGAATAAATGGAGAGATGAGATGATGGAAGGAAGGAAGGAGGCAAGGAAGGAAGGAAGGAAGGAAGGAAGGAAGGAAAGAAGGAAGAGAGACTTGAAGGAGAGTGCATGTAAGGGATTGAAAGGAAGAATTGGCCGAAGGGAGCGAGGAAGGAAAGGAGAAGAGGGGAAGGTTGCAAGGAAAAGAAGGAAGGAACGAAGAGGGCATGGAAGGAAAGAATGGAGAAATGGAGTAAGAAGGAAGGAAGGAAGGAAGAAAGGGTGAAAAGAAAAAAAAACAGAAGGGAAGGAGGAAGGAAGGAGGGAAGATGTCCTACTACATAAAAACACGCCCAGGAGCTTGTTCTTTTCCTGAAAAAAACGGCAAACTGCTTCTTTAAAGAAAAGCAGAAATTCCAGAGACGAGTCGTTTCAGGAACGATGCGACTGGAGCGACTGGAGCGACTGGAGCGACTCGAGCGACTCGAGCGACTCGTTCTGCTGCTGAACCTCGATCCAGCCCATTTCTCAAAGCGTTACTTAAGACGATGAAAGCTTTGGGAAGCAAAACCTCGTCCTGTAGACTGTAGAGCGACTGCTGGACTGATAAAGATAATTAGCTTATGTGAAAAAAAAACACACACACACACACACACACACACTGGAGAAAACCAGGGAGAGAGAGAGTCTGTTAATGTGTTGGAGAGAGAGAGAGAGAGAGACAGAGAGAGACAGAGAGAGAGATAAACAGAGAAAGAATGAGAGAATGACAAAGAGAACAAGAAGAAGAAGAAGAGAGGGAAGGGGAAGCTTACAGGGAAAGACCTTGGCCCAAAAAACTGTGAGGAGAGTCCATGCGCAGCACACACACACACACACACACACACACACACGCACACACACACACACGCTGAGGCAGGCAGGCAGGCAGGCAGGCAGGCGGTGTTAAGTGTGACACATCCCACATGCCTGTACATGTGCAGAGCTGCAGCTTCATTCTAACACACATGATCACATGCAGAGAGCCATTCACAAAAGGAAAAACACGCTGCACCATCCATTCACACGCTACATACATACATGTTCTCCGTCTCCATTCACCTCCAGTTCAGTCAATTCAGGAAGTGGATTCTCTTCCACATGAACCTGAAATCCTGTTCCACAAATGAGACTGAGGTTTCTGTCATTATTTAGGTTTGAATTTACATTTCCGTTTGACCAAAGTGAAAGGGAACCGACCTTAAAGCTGCATGGTACACAGTAGAAATACAGTATATTGCAGCTGCTGGGTGAAAACCTTGTATCTCCAAAATGTCAGCTTTTCAGGAATTAGGAAAAAAACAGCTTTCTTTTTTAGCTTCACCACCGTGCTTTTTGGAGTCTAACGGGTTTGGAAAGGGTTTCATCAGCCTGAGGGTCGTAGAGTTTGTGGCAACCCACAGAGGAGCGTGTAATCCTATCCTGAATCTCGTCCCGCCCACTTTTCAGATTTTGTTGAGCGATTCAGAGAGGCTGGTGTTGCTCTAGTCAACGGCTTGTTCTCAATCTGAGAAACAATGGAGCCAGTCAGTGCCTTTGTGGGCGGGACTAAAGTTTGAGCCGTTCGTGCAGCAGTTTTTCATTGGTGTTTCGGGAGAATAGATTTGTTTGACCTCCTTACCCAACATATTGTCTTTGCAGAGACAATATTTTAGTCAAAATCGACCAACATTCATAAAGTTGGTAAATGTCTGGCTAACCATAACGTAGAGGCTAACTGGCTGCAGCATCAGCGTGACTGAAGTAACATCAGAGCGGCCGGATACGTCAGTCGCTCGTGATTGGTTAAGATATGTCAGTCGCTAGTGATTGGTTCGTCAGTCACTAGTGATTGGTTCAGATACGTCAGTCACTGGTTCAGATATGTCAGTCGCTAGTGATTAGTTCAGATATGTCAGTCACTAGTGATTGGTTCGTCAGTCACTAGTGATTGGTTCAGATACGTCGGTCACTAGTGATTGGTTCGTCAGTCACTAGTGATTGGTTCAGATACGTCGGTCACTAGTGATTGGTTCGTCAGTCACTAGTGATTGGTTCAGATACGTCGGTCACTAGTGATTGGTTCTAATATGTCGGTCACTAGTGATTGGTTCAGATACGTCAGTCACTAGTGATTGGTTCGTCAGTCACTAGTGATTGGTTCAGATACGTCAGTCACTAGTGATTGGTTCAGATACGTCAGTCACTAGTGATTGGTTCGTCAGTCACTAGTGATTGGTTCAAATACGTCGGTCACTAGTGATTGGTTCTAATATGTCGGTCACTAGTGATTGGTTCAGATACGTCAGTCACTAGTGATTGGTTCGTCAGTCACTAGTGATTGGTTCAGATACGTCAGTCACTAGTGATTGGTTCAGATACGTCAGTCACTAGTGATTGGTTCGTCAGTCACTAGTGATTGGTTCGTCAGTCACTAGTAATTGGTTCAGATACGTCAGTCACTAGTGATTGGTTCAGATACGTCAGTCACTAGTGATTGGTTCATCAGTCACTAGTAATTGGTTCAGATACGTCAGTCACTAGTGATTGGTTCGTCAGTCACTAGTAATTGGTTCAGATACGTCAGTCACTAGTGATTTGTTCATCAATCACTAGTGATTGGTTCAGATACGTCGGTCACTAGTGATCGGTTCAGATACGTCAGTCACTAGTGATTGGTTCTGATACATCACTCACTAGTGATTGGTTCGTCAGTCACTAGTGATCGGTTCAGATACGTCGGTCACTAGTGATTGGTTCAGATACATCAGTCACTAGTGATTGGTTCTGATACATCACTCACTAGTGATTGGTTCGTCAGTCACTAGTGATCGGTTCAGATACGTCGGTCACTAGTGATTGGTTCAGATACGTCGGTCACTAGTGATCGGTTCAGATACGTCGGTCACTAGTGATCGGTTCAGATACGTCGGTCACTAGTGATTGGTTCAGATACATCAGTCACTAGTGATTGGTTCTGATACGTCACTCACTAGTGATTGGTTCGGGGAAAATCAACCCCCCCACACACAGAAAACAGCTAACGAGGCGGAAATCTCAGGCTGAATAATAGAGTGGGAACCAGATGGACATTCAGTCTGAATATCAGCCTAATGTAATCCTTCACCTTAAGTTAAAATATAAAAATCACCAAACTTGGAGTTGTGAGGTTTCCACATGACAGCAGCGATACAGCATGTTATCCTAGGCGGTGCACGCTTCTATCCAAAAGCACCTCACAGAAAACCATGAGGAGCTCCCAGTGGGAGTGGAGCGGCTAACCCTGTCACCGCCACCGACTTCAACATCAGTCACATTACATCACATCACATCACAGCTGTTCAAACAGCTGAAGCTCCGGTGTGACTCCTGTCCCTCCTCAGATAGCAGCGCTGACTGGTGACGCTTCGTCTTGTACGTCCAGCGGCGCGTTCTGCCGACCATCCATCCTGCTGCACATGACATCTCAGCTCACCTCAACACTGATGTGCTTTGCCTTCTGATATTCACATTCATCAATCTCTCAAAAACATGTAAAACACTCATGATTTACAGTAATACGAAGCAAATGCTACGATTTTAGCACAGGATTTAAAGGAAAAATCCACCCTTGGATGCTCTTACACTGTATTATCAATGCTGTGATCAATGGTTTAGGTTTTAAAATTGGTATCTCTTCCTCTGTATTGATGCATTTGTGTTGGAAATAGCATAATGTCGTCTATGTTTAGCCATTTATCCACAGGAATAAGAAAGATACACTAAAAAAATGGACCCAGGAATGTAGGTTACATCACCAATAACTGTTTTAACATTGTTAAAGTATTTTAGGTTAAAGTGGAAATCGGCGAGACCCATGTCTTCATATTTAGCCTCCATCTTTGTCCCTCAGCCTCACTGTGGTGTTTCTGCACTGCACTTCCCAGAGATCACCTGTCAATCAAACAGTGTGGGCGGAGCTTAGCTTGGATTCTCTGTTGCTGCAGTTTGAGTTTCTCTTTTCTTTGTCTGTTCAGCCATGGTGGCTATCGCTGCTCATGCTAACTACCCAGTTCTTCTTCTTCTGTTTATTCCACACAAATCGGAAACGTTAAAACGCATCACTTCCTGTGCGGCAGGAAAGAGCGACCAGACACCAGCTGTTCAGAACAGACAGTGGAAAA